>NC_086104.1:114141715-114418208 GCF_963921235.1 Mobula hypostoma
AAGGCAGGATGACACAACCATGGCTAACAGGAGAAGTCAAACCCAACATGAAAGCCAAAGAGAGGGCATAAAGCAAAAATAAGTAGGAAGTTAGAGGATTGGGAAGCGTTTAAAAACCAGTAGAAGGCAACTAAAAAGCCATAAGGAGCAAAAATATGAAATGTGAAGGTAAGCTAGATAATAATATCAAAGAAGATACCAAAAGCTTTTTCAGATAAGAGAAAAAGACAGACAAGAATAGATATCGGAAAGTGACGCCGGGTAGTGATAATGCCACTGGAAAGTGATGCTGGATAGGTAGTAGTGGGGGACATAGAATTGACCTGAATAAGTATTTTACGTCAGTCTTCACTGTGGAAGATACTAGCAGCACGCCTCAAGTTCGATAGTGTCTGCGACAGATGCTATTTATAGGGAGAAGGTACTTGGGAAGCTAAAAGGTCTGAAGTTAGATAAATTATCCGGATTAGGTAACTTTGAGGGTGCAAAAACAGATGGCTGAAGAATTTGTGGAGAATTAGTCATGATCTTTCAAGAATAACTAGATTCTGACATGGTTCCAGAAGGCTGGAAAATAGCAAATGTCACTCCACTCTTCAAGGAGGGAGGGAGGCAGAAGGAAGGAAATTAGCTTGTTAGCCTAACTTTGGTGGTTGGAAGATGTTGGACTCTATTCTTAAGGGTGAGGTTTTCGGGTACTTGGAGGCACTTAATAAACAGGCCAAAGTCAGCATCACACATCAAAGTTGCTGGTGAACGCAGCAGGCCAGGCAGCATCTCTAGGAAGAGGTACAGTCGATGTTTCAGGCCGAGACCCTTCGTCAGGACTAATTGAAGGAAGAGTGAGTAAGGGATTTGAAAGTTGGAGGGGGAGATCCAAAATGATAGGAGAAGACAGGAGGGGGAGGGATAGAGCCAAGAGCTGGACAGGTGATAGGCAAAAGGGATAAGAGAGGATCATGGGACAGGAGGTCCGGGGAGAAAGACAAGGGGGAGTGGACCCAGAGGATGGGCAAGAGGTATATTCAGAGGGACAGAGGGAGAAAAAGGAGAGTGAGAGAAAGAATGTGTGCATAAAAATAAGTAACAGATGGGGTATGAGGGGGAGGTGGGGCCTTAGTGGAAGTTAGAGAAGTCGATGTTCATGCCATCAGGTTGGAGGCTACCCAGACGGAATATAAGGTGTTGTTCCTCCAACCTGAATGTGGCTTCATCTTTACAGTAGAGGAGGCCGTGGATAGACATGTCAGAATGGGAATGGAATGTGGAATTAAAATGTGTGGCCACTGGGAGATCCTGCTTTCTCTGGCGGACAGAGCGTAGATGTTCAGCAAAGCGGTCTCCCAGTCTGCGTCGGGTCTCGCCAATATATAAAAGGCCACATCGGGAGCACTGGACGCAGTATATCACCCCAGCCGACTCACAGGTGAAGTGTTGCCTCACCTGGAAGGACTGTTTGGGGCCCTGAATGGTGGTAAGGGAGGAAGTGTAATGGCATGTGTAGCACTTGTTCCGCTTACACGGATAAGTGCCAGGAGGGAGATCAGTGGGGAGGGATGGTGGGGAGGAATGGACAAGGGAGTTGCGTAGGGAGCGATCCCTGCGGAATGCAGAGGGGCGGGGGAGGGAAAGATGTGCTTAGTGGTGGGATCCCGTTGGAGGTGGCGGAAGTTACGGAGAATAATATGTTGGACCCGGAGGCTGGTGGGGTGGTAGGTGAGGACCAGGGGAACCCTATTCCTAGTGGGGTGGCGGGAGGATGGAGTGAGAGCAGATGTACGTGAAATGGGGGAGATGCGTTTAAGAGCAGAGTTGATAGTGGAGGAAGGGAAGCCTCTTTCTTTAAAAAAGGAAGACATCTCCCTCGTCCTAGAATGAAAAGCCTCATCCTGAGAGCAGATGCGGCGGAGACGGAGGAATTGCGAGAAGGGGATGGCGTTTTTGCAAGAGACAGGGTGAGAAGAGGAATAGTCCAGATAGCTGTGAGAGTCAGTAGGCTGATAGTAGACATCAGTGGATAAGCTGTCTCCAGAGACAGAGACAGAAAGATCTAGAGAGGCGAGGGAGGTGTTGGAAATGGACCAGGTAAACTTGAGGGCAGGGTGAAAGTTGGAGGCAAAGTTAATAAAGTCAACGAGTTCTGCATGCGTGCAGGAAGCAGCGCCAATGCAGTCGTCGATGTAGCGAAGGAAAAGTGGGGGACAGATACCAGAATAGGCACGGAACATAGATTGTTCCACAAACCCAACAAAAAGGCAGGCATAGCTAGGACCCATACGGGTGCCCATAGCTACACCTTTAGTTTGGAGGAAGTGGGAGGAGCCAAAGGAGAAATTATTAAGAGTAAGGACTAATTCCGCTAGACGGAGCAGAGTGGTGGTAGAGGGGAACTGACTAGGTCTGGAATCCAAAAAGAAGCGTAGAGCTTTGAGACCTTCCTGATGGGGGATAGAAGTATATAAGGACTGGACATCCATGGTGAAAATAAAGCGGTGGGGGCCAGAGAACTTAAAATCATCGAAAAGTTTAAGAGCATGAGAAGTGTAACCTTCCTGATGGGGGATGGCTATACTATAAGCCTACTGACTCTCACACCTATCTGGACTATTCCTCTTCTCACCCTGTCTCTTGCAAAAACGCCATCCCCTTCTCGTAATTCCTCCGTCTCCGCCGCATCTGCTCTCAGGATGAGGCCTTTCATTCTAGGATGAGGGAGATGTCTTCCTTTTTTAAAGAAAGGGGCTTCCCTTCCTCCACTATCAACTCTGCTCTTAAAGGCATCTCCCCCATTTCATGTGCATCTGCTCTCACTCCATCCTCCCGCCACCCCACCAGGAATAGGGTTCCCCAGGTCCTCACCTACCACCCCACCAGCCTCCGGGTCCAACATATTATTCTCCGTAACTTCCGCCACCTCCAACAGGATCCCACCACTAAGCACATCTTTCCCTCCCCCCCCCCCGTATTCTGCAGGGATCGCTCCCTACGCAACTCCCTTGTCCATTCATCCCCCCCATCCCTCCTCACTGATCTCCCTCCTGGCACTTATCCGTGTAAGCGGAACAAGTGCTACACATGCCCTTACACTTCCACCCTTACCACCATTCAGGGCCCCAAACAGTCCTTCCAGGTGAGGCAACACTTCACCTGTGAGTCGGCTGGGGTGATATACTGCGTCCAGTGCTCCCGATGTGGTCTTTTATATATTGGCGAGACCCGACGCAGACTGGGAGACCGCTTTGTTGAACATCTACGCTCTGTCCGCCAGAGAAAGCAGGATCTCCCAGTGGCCACACATTTTAATTCCACATCCCATTCCCATTCTGACATGTCTATCCACGGCCTCCTCTACTGTAAAGATGAAGCCACACTCAGGTTGGAGGAACAACACCTTATATTCCGTCTGGGTAGCCCCCAACCTGATGGCATGAACATTGACTTCTCTAACTTCCGCTAAGGCCTCACCTCCCCCTCGTACCCCATCTGTTACTTATTTTTATGCACACATTCTTTCTCTCACTCTCCTTTTTCTCCCTCTGTCCCTCTGAATATACCTCTTGCCCATCCTCTGGGTTACCCCCCCCCCTGTCTTTCTTCCCGGAGCTCCTGTCCCATGATCCTCTCGATTCCCCTTTTGCCTATCACCTGTCCAGCTCTTGGCTCTATCCCTCCCCCTCCCGTCTCCTCCTATAATTTTGGATCTCCCCCTCCCCCTCCAACGTTCAAATCCCTTACTCACTCTTCCTTCAGTTAGTTCTGACGAAGGGTCTCGGCCTGAAACGTCGACTGCGCCTCTTCCTACAGATGCTGCCTGGCCTGCTGCATTCACCAGCAACTTTGATGTGTGTTGCTTGAATTTCCAGCATCTGCAGAATTCCTGTTGTTTGGGTTCAAAGTCAGCATGTTTTCCATCAGGTAAAATCTTGCCTGACAAGTCTGTTGGAATTCTTTGAGGACATAACAAGCAGGATAGACAAAGCAGAATTGGTGGATGTTGTGTACTTGGATTTTCAAAAGGCCTTTGACAAGGTGCCACACATGAGGCTGTTTAGCAAGATAACACCCATGGTATTACAGGAAAGATACCAACATGGATAGAGAATTGGTGATTGGCAGGAGACAAGAAGTGTGAATAAAGCGAGCTCTGTCTGATTGGCTGCTGATTACTCGTGGTATTTTGCAAGGATTGCTGTTGGGACCACTTTTTTATGTTGTATGTCAATGATTTGGATGACAGAATTGATAGCTGTTTGGCCAGGTTTACGGACGATATGAAGATATGTGGATGAATAGGTAGTGTTGATGAAGTAGGGAGACTGCAGAAAGACTTGGACAGATTAGGAATATGGGCAAAGAAGTGGCAGATGGAATTCAGTGTCGGGAAGTTTATGGTCATGCACTTTGGTAGAAGGAATGAAAGTGGAGGCTATTTTCTAAAGGGGGAGAAAATTCAAAAATCAGAGGTGCAAAGGGACTTGGGAGTCCTCGTGCAAGATTCCCTAAAGATTGCCTTGCAGTTTGAGTTGGTGTTCAGGAAGGCAAATGCAATGTTAGCATTTATTTCAAGAGGACTGGAATATAAAAGCAAGGATGTAATGTTGAGGCCTTAGTTGGAGTACTGTGAGCAATTTTGGGCTCCTAATCTAAGAAAGGATGTGCTGATATTGGAGATGATTCAAAGGAGGTTCACAAAAATGATTCTGGGATGAAAAAACTCATCAAATGAGGAGCATTTGATGGCCCTGGGCTTATACTTGCTTGAGTTTAGAAGAATGTGGGGGTATTTCTTTGAAATCTATCTAATGTTGAAAGGCATAGATAGGGTGAATCTGGAGAAGATGTTTCCTATAGTGGAGGAGTCTAGGACCAGAGGGAACAACTTCAGCATAGAGGGAAGTCTATTTAGAATGGAGATGCAGAGAAATGTCTTTAGCCAGAAGGTGGTGAATCTGTGGAATTCCTTGACACAGGTGGCTGTGGAGGTCAGGTCATTGAGTGTATTTAAGGCAGAGGTTGATAGATTCCTGATGAGTCAGGGCATGAAAGGTTATGGGGAGAAGGCAGGAGAATGGGGTTGAGAGGGAAATGGATCAGCCATGATCAAATGGCAGAGCGGACTCAGTGAGCTGAATGACCTAATTCTGCTCCAATGTCTTATGGTCTTATAGCTTGAATGCTATTACCTCTTACAAAGTAAAACTGAGTGACATAGGTGACAACAAAGCTCCACTCCCAGTTGAGCTCAATGCCTTCTATGCTCGCTTTGCCATCAAAACATGGAGGAACATTTACAAACTCCCACAGCCCCTGATGACCCTGTCATTTCAGTCTCTGAGGCCGACATGAGAATATCATTCAGGAGGGTGATCCCACGGAAAGCATCCGGCTCGGCTCAGATATGGTACCTGGTCGAGTACAAAAGACCTGGGCTGATCAACTGGTTGGAATGTTCACCGATATCTTTAACCTCTCGCTTTGGCAGTCTGAGGTACCCACCTGCTTCAAGCAGGCTTCAACTATACTGGTGCCGAAGAAGAGCATAGTAACCTGCCTCAAAGACTATCATCCAGTGGCACTTACATCCACAGTGATGATGTGTTTTGACAAGTTGGTGATAAAGCATATCAACTCCTGTCTGAGAAGCAACTTGGATCCACTCCAATTTGACTACTGTCACAACAGGTCTACAGCAGGTGCCATTTCATTGGCTCTTCACTCAACATCTGGACAGCAAAGATGCATACATACATTAGGATGCTCTTTATTGACTACAGCTCAGCATTCAATACTATTATCCCCTCATAACTAATCAATAAGCTTCAATACCTTGGCTTCAATACCTCCTTGTCCAATTCAGTCAGTTTGGATTGGCAATATCTCCCCAACCTCCATCAGTAGAGGTGCACTACAAGGCTATGTGCTTAGCCACTTGCTCTACTCACTTACGTCTGTGTGGCTAAGCAGAGTTCCAAAGCCATTTTTAAGTTTGCTGGTAACTCCACTGTCTTTGGCTGTATCAAAAGTGGTAATGAATCAGCATGTAGGAAGGAGATTGAAAATCTGGCTGAGTGGTGCCACAACAGCAACCTCTTACTCAATGTCAGAAAGACCAAGGAGATGATTATTGACTTCATCACAAGGAAATCTGAAGTCCCTGGTCTATCCTCATCAGAGGGGGAAAAAGTCAGCAACTTTAAATTTCTTGGTGTTACCATTTCAGAGGATCTCTCCTGGCCCTCATAAGTGCAATTATGAAGTAAGCATGGCAGCGCATCTACTTCCTTCGGAGTTTCAGCAGGTTTGGTATGACATCTAAAACTT
Organism: Mobula hypostoma; assembly: GCF_963921235.1. Lineage (NCBI taxonomy): Eukaryota > Metazoa > Chordata > Chondrichthyes > Myliobatiformes > Myliobatidae > Mobula > Mobula hypostoma. Next base: position 114,148,037 of record NC_086104.1, read on the forward strand.
TGACAAACTTCTATAGATGTGTGGAGGAGAGTATATTGACTAGTTGCATCACTGCCTGGTATGGAAACACCAATGCCCTTGAATGGAAAATCCTACAAAATGTGTCCATCACAGATAAATCCCTCCCCACCATTGAGCACATCTATAGGGAGTAGTCACAGGAAAGCATCATCCATTATCAAGGACCCCTATCACCTCGGCTATGCTCTCTTCTCACTGCCGCCATCAGGAAGGAGGTACAGGAACGTCAGATCTCACACTACCAGGTTCAGGAACAGTTATCACCCCTCAACCATCAGGCTCCTGAACCAGTTGGGATAACTTCACTTGCCTCATCACTGAACTGTTCCCATAACCTATGGACTCTCAACAACTCTTACTCTCATGTTCATATTGTTTGTTTATTTATTATTTATTTATTTATTGTTGTCTTTGGTTGTCTATCTGTTCTGGTAGCTGTAGTCTTTCATTGATTCTATTATGTTTCTTTGATTTATTGAGTAAATGAATCAGAGTTGTGTATGGTGACATTTATGTACTTTGATAATAAATTTACTTTGAATGTTGAGCTTGGCAAAGAGATGTATTCAGGAAACGATTAGAGTTTGTTGCAGATCTTTCAGTTTATTGGAATATATTCCGTGCATTAGAACATTGATTCACTTTTCACTTGTACTCTCTTGCCTTTTCTTATATTCCCATGTATGTACATTAAAAATGTAGTATCTGCAATGCAGAAAATAGATTCCAATGTTTAGCACAGAAGCAAACAATGATTAAAAATAAGTGGGATAAAAAAAAATTAATTCATAAAGTGACTTGATTGCGTCCTGGAGGTAGAATTGATGAGCTCATTGTGTTTTTGTTTTGAAAAATCATTAACCAAAGTATAGTTCAATGCTGAGTGACTCTGCTTTAGTATTATTAAGTTGCCAGACCTGCAGTCCAGGCACCTGCAATCCTCGATGCTCTGATAAAGTTAGCTAAACATTTCAACTTAACACAGTACAGTACAAAACAGGTACAGGCCCTTCAGTCCACAACACCTGTGCCAATCATGATGCTAATTTAATTTCTCCTGCACAAGATCCATTTTCCGTTCATCCCTGTTTGGTCATGTGCCTCTTAAATGTTGCTATCCTTTTGGCTTCCATCACTCTTCCCCGGCAGAGCATTCCAGGTACCTACCACTCTCTATGTAAAAAGACTCCTTTAAATTTTCCCCTTCTCATCTCAAGACTGTGCCCTCTAGTATTTGACATTTCTTCTTTTTATGAAGTAACTTGGGATCGGGGATCAATTTTATGGGTTTTGGTGTCTAATGGTGTCCAGTGAAACCCAGCCTCATACAGAACTCTGGTGTCAGACATGCAAACAGGATGGTCTACCCAATGTAGCTGATTAACATTAAAAAAAAATGCTGGAAGAACTCAGCAAGTCAGGCAGCATCTATGGAGGGAAACTCTTCCAGCATTTTGTGTGTGTTGCCCAAGATTTCCAGCATCTCCAGAATTGTATGTTTATGTAGCTGCGTCTACCTTGGACCTCAATTCTAGGGATGTTGATTTGGAAGAAGAAGCTGAAGTGTTCCTTCTCCCTTCTAGACAAGGTTTTTGCAAATACATCGATGGTGTTATCTTTCCAGTGCCACGAGTTGCCTTTATGTGAGTAGTCTGGGTATTAGAAGCATGCAGGTAGGCAGAGATCACTGTCCCAGTACACCATAACTTATGTGCCAAGTCAAAGATCTTGATCTTGGGATACATCTTCTCAACGAACCCATGTCTATGATGGTGCATTGAAGGTGATGATGAATGCATCATCAATGACTTCCTTTGCTGAGAGATATTTCCTGAGTGGTCCATGTTTTCCAAAGTTTGATCATGAACTTTTATTGTCAGAGGGCATACAATCAGATTATAGCAACATACATCAAAGTTGCTGGTGAACGCAGCAGGCCAAGCAGCATCTATAGGAAGAGGCGCAGTCGACGTTTCAGGCCGAGACCCTTCGTCAGGACGACCGTATATAAATCAGATTATATACTGGTTGACTTTGTGAAGCTTTGTGAACAAACAAATCAAGTAGCTAAAGCAAATTAGATTAGATTAGATTCAATTTTATTGTCATTGTGCTGAGTACAGATACAAAGCCAATGAAATAATTAGCATCTGACCAGAAATGCAAAGAATAGTGTTATTTACAAAATAACTGCGAATAAAAATTAAGTGCTACAGCACACAAATATAAAAGTACTGAGACAGTACAACATGGGTACAATACTGCTTAGTGCTGTGATGTGAGGTTCAGCAGGGTCACAGCCTCAGGGAAGAAGCTCTTCCTGTGCCTGCTGGTGCGGGAGTGGAGGCTCCTGTAGCGCCTACCGGATGGGAGGAGAGTAAAATGTCCATGGTTAGGGTGAGATGCATCCTTGATAATGCTTTTCGCTCTGCCCTGGCAGCGTTTATGGTGGATGTTCTCAATGGTGGGCAATTGGGTGCTGATAATCCACTGGGCAGTTTTCACCACATGCTGCAGTGCTTTGCAGTCCGATACGGGACAAATAATCAATGGTCCAAATTATCACTTAGTTCCAGTTTGTTAATTTAGTAAACATAATGCTTCTTTAAACCATAATCTTCTGACTTCTTGCTTGTATCATGACAGCATCCTGGAAAGAAGTGAAATAGATCCCAACACTCATACAAGTTTCCCAAAGCAGATTACCACAGATCATCCTGGCATCTTCCATACTGACCTTTGCCATTGTGATGAGGACACTGAAATTAACAGCAGTGAAATAATGAAATAAATCCCCATTTATTTCTGTGATTAGTCTGTATGACTGCAAATATCCTAATTCCATTCCATGCAGTGGCATTACACTATCATCAGCCTGGTGAAATTACATAAGAATATAGGAAATAAAAGCAGGTGGAGGCCATTCAGTTTGTGTCACACCCAGTAATGCCACTACCTCATAGTTCCAGAAACCCAGGTTCAGTCCTGCCCTCAGGGTGGAGTTTGCACATTCTCCTGGTGATCACGAGTTTCCTCTGGGTGCTCCAGTTTCCTCCCGCATTCTGAGGACGGGCAGGTTTTGTAGATTAATTGGCTGCTATACATTATCGCTTCAGTGTAGGAAAATAGTAGAGTTTGGTGGGGAATTGATGAGGGATCAGAATCAGAATCAGGTTTATTATCACCAGCATGTGTTGTGAAATTTCAGCAGCAGTTCAATGCAATATATAATAGAGAAGAAAAATAAATAAATAGAAGTATATATATATTGAATAGAACAAAAATCATGCAAAAATAGAAATAATATGTATTTAATTGAGGTAGTGTCCAAGGGTTCAATGTCCATTTAGGAATTAGATGGCAGAGGGGAAGAAGCTGTTCCTGAATCGTTGAGTGTGTGCCTTCAGGCTTCTGTACCTCTTACCTGATGGTAACAGTGAGAAAAGGGCATGACCTGGGATTACTATAGGAGTAGTGTAAATGGGTGTTTGAAGGTGGGACTGAATGAGTCTGTTTCGGTATTGTATCTGTTTATGACAATGGCAGAACATGGCTGATCTTATGTTGATTTCAGCTCCGTCTATCTCAATTTGAGTAACTCAGACTAAAACATAGAGCAGAATAATCCGTTTGACTCATCAGTCTGCTTGTCATTCAATCATGGCTGATTTATTTACTCTCTTAACCTGTCCTTTCTCCTCTAACTTTACTCTTACTAATCTAAAGTCTTTTTCAGTATTTTTATTGGTATTATATAAAATGCATGAATACAAAATACAAAATTCATAAGAATACAAGTAAATAATACGAATTACATTACATTTAAATCTCAGTAATATGATCACAGTATCCCATATTCCAAATCAATCATGTAGAAAAAAAGATTGAATTATGAAATGAAATGAAATAAAATAATTGTATTTTATTAAAAAAAAATCTACCCCCACTACCAAAATGAGCTGGTTAAAATAAAAAGAAGAAAAAAAACTACCTTACCATATGGTATTATAATAATAACGGCTCAGATCCATACTTTAATAACAGTTCAAAGATTGTGAAAATAATTCAGAAAGGGTCCCTATAACATTATAAAATCATGTTTAGAATCAGAAATCGAACAACAAATCTTCTCTAGATCAAGGCACAACATAACATCAGATAGCCATTGAACATGAGTGGGTGGGGCGGCCTCCTTCCATTTGAGCAAGATTGCCCTCCTGTCCATAAGAGACATAAAGGCCAATACCCGTAAATTAGATGACTTCAATTTTGTAGCAGTATCCTCAACAATACCAAACATGGCAGTCAAAGGATTGAGCTTAAAGCTATATCTTTCCAGAATTTTTCAAGGTTCAGACATGTCCAAAACATATGAATTAGTGTGGCCACTCCATTAGTGCATCTATCACAGTAAGGGGAAATAACTGCGTAGAAACAGAGTTTGTCTTTAGACATAGTAACTCTATGTACCACTTTGAATTGTAATAAAGAATGACGAGCACATAATGATGAAGAATTAATCAATTTTAAAATAATCTTCCAGCTCTCTTCAGATATGAAAATCTGTAAATCCTTTTCCCAATCTCCTTTAATTTTATCTAAAGAGGCCTTTTTCAGTCCTAACAGAAGACCATAAATGTAAGATATTGAACCGTTATCAAAGGATTTCAGATTAATAATTGTATCTATTATATTCTTATCTGGACTTGTAGGAGATGTATGTAATTGAGATCTTAAAAAAGTCTCTTAATCAGTAAGAATCGAAAACAGTTAAATTTCGTTGAAAGTTGAACAAAAGAAGAGAGATTCCCTCCATCAAACAAATCCTGAAATCGTTTAATACCCAATCTATCCCATTCTTTAAAAGATAAGTCAATTAAAGATGGTTTAAAAAAATTAGAAAATATGGGACTTGAGAGGGAGAATCTTAATAAACCAAAATGTTTTCTAAACTGTAACCAAATCCTCAATGTATGTTTAACATTGTCAGTTAATTTATTTAAAGATAAAGGAAGTGAGGATCCAATTAAGAAAATAATGGAAAATTTTATAACAGAGTTGACTTCCAAAGAAACCCATGTAGGGCAATTCTCATGGTTAATGTAATATATCTAGAAAGTAATATTTCGTATATTAACTGCCCAATAATATAACCTAAGATTGGGTAAGGCAAATCCTTCATTCTGTTTGGTTCTTTGAAGGTGAGCTTTACTTATACGAGGTTTTTATTCTTCCATATATAGGAAGAAAGAATTGAATCCAAAGAGTCAAAAAAGATTTAGGAATAAAAACAAGCACAGCTTGAAAAAGGTATATAAATTTAGGTATGATATTCATTTTAATAGAATTGATTCGGCCAATCAGTGATAAACAGAGAGGTGACCAATTAGAAAGTGTTTTTTTAACATCATTCAATAAACTTTAAAAATTTTCCTTAAATAAATCTTTATAATTCTTAGTAATTGTTACTCCTAAATACGAAAATAGTTTTCTTAAAATTTTAAAAGGAAGATTGTTTCAGTTGGTATTAAATTGTTTAAAGGAAATAGTTCACTCTTCTATAAATTTAATTTATATCCTGAGAACTGACTAAAGTTAGTCAGTAAACGGAACACAAATGGTAAGGAGGTTGTAACATTAGATATAAAAAGCAATAAATCATCAGCATAGAGCGACACTTTATGAGTAGTACCTCTCCTTAAAATACCAGTCATCACTTCAGACTCTCAAAAAGCAATTGCTAAGGGTTCTAATACAAAATCAAAAAGCAGAGGGCTCAAAGGGCAACCTTGTCTAGTTCCACGTTGGAGTTTAAAGGGTTTAGAATTCTGAAAATTAGTGAGAACCCAAGCAGAGGGTGATAGATAAAGTAATTTAATCCAATGAATGAAATTAGGTCCAAAATTAAATTTTTCTAAGGATGTAAATAGATAGTTCCATTCAACTCTGTCAAAACCCTTCTCCGCATCCAAAGATATCACACATTCCGATATTTTCTTAGATGGTGAGTACATAACATTTAACAAATGCCAGATATTAAAATGCAAATATCGATTTTTAATAAATCTTGTCTGATCATCCGAAACTATAGAAGATATAATATTTTCAAGGCTGTGAGCCAACACTTTAGATAAAATTTTAGTATCAAAATTGAGGTAAAGAGGTCTATACGGAGAACATTCAGTCGGATTCTTATTCTTTTTGAGAATGAGTGAAATGGAAGCTTCGTAAAAAGACTGCGGTAATCTTCCTACCTTAAAGGAATCTGTGAGGGTAGAACATAAGTGTATTATAAGTAAGGAGGAAAAAGCCTTACAAAACTCTCCAGAGAATCCATCGGGTCCTGGGGATATCCCAGAATGCAATTCTTGAATAGCCTGAGCAATTTTCTCCTGGGAAATGGGTTGATCCAATTGCCTACGATCATCTAAAGAAAGATTAGGAATATTTAATTGATCTAAAAAATTATTCATTGCAATATTATCATTAACAGAGTCAGAACTATACAATTTAGAATAAAATTCCCTAAAAGTGTCATTAATTTCAAGGTGGTCAATTGTCATGTCCCCATTAATTTTACGTATTTAATTTGCCGCTTGGCTATAAATGGCTTCAATTGTTTAGCCAGTAGCTTACCAGTTTTATCTCCGTGAATATAAAATTGACTACTATCTTTTAAAAGTTGGCTTTCAATTGGATATGTTAAAAGAAGATAATATTTAGTTTTAGTTTCAATACGTCTCTTGTATGTTTCAGGATCGGGTTGCTCATTTCTGATGAACATTGGCTAGTTCATTTCTCTCTTTGTTAGCTTTTTTAATGATGTTTGCAGTATAAGAAATAATTTGACCCCGGATGTATGCTTTAAAAGTATCCCACATAATAAGACTAGACATCTCTTCCAACGTATTTTCTTCAAAAAAAAGAGTAATTTGATTCTCCATAAATTTTAAGAAGTCCTCATCGGATAACAAAGTTAAATTAAATCACCAAAATCTACTCATAGGGATAGGACCAGGAAGATTTAAAGATAGAAGTACAGGAGAGTGGTCAGAAATAGCAATCTCTTTATATTCGATCGATCGAACTAATGGAATCATTTGACTATCAATTAAAAAAAAATCAATCCTGGTATAACAACGATGAACGTGAGAGAAAAAAGAATACGTCCTGTCCGTTGGTTGAAGAAAATGCCAAGAATCAACTATACCACATTTAGTTAGAGAGGATTGGATAAACAAAGCTGATTTATTAAGTGTGGCTGGTTTGATAGATGAGTGATCTAATACTGGATCTAACCAGCAGTTAAAATCTCCTCCCATCACAAGAGATTAAGTACACAAATCTAGCAAAAATGAAAATGGACGTTCAAACAATCCTGGATCGTCTATGTTGGGGGCATATACATTAGGAAAAACAATCAATATACTGTCTAAACTCCCTGATACAATAACAAATCGACCATTAGGGTCTGAAACAACTTTATACTGAACAAAGGAAACTGTATCATCTACAAAAATCGAAACTCCACGTGATTTCGCATTAAACGAAAAATGGAATTGCATATCCTTCCACCGAGTAAAAAAACATCATCTATCACAGCTGCGTATGTGCGTTTCTTGTAAGAAAATAATGGGTGCTTTTAATTTTTTAATATAAGCAAACACTTTGTTCCTTTTGATGGGGTGATTCAGCCCTTTCACATTCAAACTAAGTAAGAATATTTTGAACCATTTTAAATGCCAATCAACATGTAATTAAAAGATCTGGCCATAAGTTAATAAAACTAGAAAGCAAACTGTAAGGTAAGGTACTCAAACAAGCAATCATATAATCAGCCCAACACAGCTCCCAGAGAAAAATAGTCCCTACCCCTCCCCCACCCAAAGCGGGAAAGCTGACCAATAGGAAGTCAGCGAGCTAAGAACTAAGTTCCCACCCCAAAAAATCCTGTTGACAAAAACTCCGGTCCTACAAGGTCATTATGCCCCTACCAAGACATAACATAAAAAGGAAAATAACTCAGTATTCGAAAATATAAAAGGATCAGTTTGAACAAATTCAAAGAAAGCTCTATTAAAATAAAGCCTCAGAAAGGGATATAATAAAAAAGTATCAAAAAAAACAAAGGACAATATATGAACAGCCAAAATGTAAGCTTAATGAAACCTTATTTCAAATTCAGATTAACAGAAGAAAAAATTGATCAAGTAAGAAATATAACAGTTTTAGACTTCATCCGTCATAAAGTCTTTTGCTTCTTCAACCGACTTTATTTTTTTTTGCAATCCGTTCTTCAAAACAATACTCAGATGGGCGGGAAACTGAAGGGATCGTTTATATTCCTTATTAAAAAATTCCGACATAACTTCTTTATGCTTCACGCGATCAGCCATAACTTCAGGCGAATAGTCTTCCAGAAATCTAACCTTGTAACTTTGGAAATCGATCATTCCATGTCAACGGGTATGGCGAATTAAAAGGTCCTTAATACGAAATTCATGAAAGCTTAAAATGACTGATCTGGGTCTTGCCACCGACGACAATGGCTTCGAAGTTGGTGAGCGATATGCTTGATAAAGCATATATGAAGTGAATAAAGCAGGGAATAGCTGTTTCAGAAAATTTGCAAAAAACTTCGTAGCGTCAGCACCTTCAATTGGTTCTTCAAGACCCAGAATTCGCAAGTTATTTCTCCTGTTTCTATTTTTGAGACTGATGATCCTTTTCATCATTTTATCATTGGATAAAGATAACTCTTTGCAGAATTTAATTGTATCTTCAAGTGTCACCAGCTTCACAGTATTTTCCTGAATTCGGTTCTCGTGCTCAGATAAAGTTTGTTGAATTGTATCCAATTTGCCGTTAGGTCATTGAAACTCCTCAGAAAATTCTGATTTTTGCCGTTTAAGGAAGTCATTGATTGAATCCAAAGTGACTGGGGATTCATCTTCTGTTTCTTTTGCAGAAGCTTTTGTTCTTTTCCCAGCTATAGTAAAGCAGTATTAAAGTACTAAAATAAGGTTTCAAAAAAAAGACTGGTAGGAAACACTTAAGTAAACAGGGTAGGAGCAATCTGAAACCTTAGATTACCATCAGCTGCCAACAGGGCTCTGTGATCTAAAGTCTATCAATCTCTGCTTTAAACATACCCAATAACTTGACCTCCATAACTGCCATTGCCAATGACTTCCGGTAGGACAGTTGTACGTTCAGATGCAGTGGCTTTTACAGTGCCAACCAAAGGTGCTGTCTTTTTTAAACTTATATTTTATGATCACGAGATCCTGCTGGACATTAAGAACTTAAGGTACTGCAGGAGTACCCCATCAGTGTGTTGCTTGTTGGTGGGAAAACTCAAGGAGCTGGACTTGATGCCGATTGTGCACAAAGGCAGTGTGCAGTCTAACAGTAAGTGGTTGTCAGTCACTTCCTTGGATCCCAAGACCCTGTTAGATAGCCACGCAGGAGAGAGGCATCAGAGTCAAAGTGCTCCACTGGAGATGGTGTGACACAGCGTCCAAGCTGGAGTTGGTGCTGTTCCCCCAGTAGTCACTCAGTAGAAGTCGATCCATATTCTGTTCGGCTGTAGACTGCTGCAACATTCATGGACTCAGAGACTTGGATTTTATATTTTTTTTGTGTGACTGCATTTTACTGCTAGCGTATGTGGTCCATGTGCCCTGTGCTGTGTATGACTGGTGGTACTGTGTTTTACACCTTGGCCCACCTATGTGTGGCTTTATTCATGGATATCTACATATGATTGTATAATTACACTTGAACTTGAATCCCAGAGATTCACCATCCTCAGGCTAAAAAATTCCTCTTTATCTCTCTATGAAAGGAACATTCTTCTATTTGGAGGCTGTGTCCTCAGCTTCTTCTAAACTCCAGAGACATCAAAATGCTCATGGGTACCATGGAGTCACGATAGGCAAGTGAGAAGAGTAAGAGGGCAGAGTGAGGAATAGGAGCAAAGGGAAGGGGGAGGCTACCCAGACAGAAAATGAGGTGATATTCCTCCATCCTGAGAGTGGTCTAGATGTAAGTATCTACCACTTAGAAACAATGATCAGAGAGGAACACAGAGAATCAATATTTACTGACAAATAAACTTTACTGTCTCAACTAAAGAGTATCTGGGTTCACAAACTACCTGTATGCACACCTACTAGAATCCCTGAGCCTCCATGAACAGTCAATGAAGAGAAAATTTATTAACCTGAAAAGGAGCCTATGGCGGCCCTGGTGTTCCTTGTGGTCCTGGTCTCCACGTGTCCCTGGGGTCTTCCTCATCTGCAATGGTTGTTCTCTGGTTGCTGAAGATTAGTCACTGTTACGTATTTGGAGCTCCTGACTCTTATATTGTTCCTCATCAGTTGAACTGATGGATCTCCATCCTATTGGCTCAAGGTCACCTGACCTCCCTGGATCACTTCTTACTGGCTCTAGTCCAGTGCTACAACCAACATTGTTCTATGGTTTCTGCCCCCCACCCAAGCCCATGCCCATGCCCATTTTCCTTTCAAATCTGGCTAGTTTAAACCAATCAAAAATAGGTGAACCCAACAAGATTACAGATTACTTCTCTGGTCATTCTGCCTCTTTACATAATAAATAACTACTGGTCAGAGAATTATCACTAGCTGAAACTCCTTGTGTCTACATTCAATATTCGAATATACCAGAGCAAAAATCAGTTCAGAGTTCACAAAATGGGGGAAACAAAATCAATACTCCCCCTGTCCTTGATTCATCCGTATCCACTGGTTTGCAGACTGTAGTTCTTTCAGGCCAACAGCATCATCATGGCAGAAGAGGAGGCCATGGAATTAAAATGGTTGGCCACCGGGAAATACCGCTGTGGATGCATGGTGCTTGACAAGTGGCCCTTCAATTTATGACGGGTCTCACCACTGTAGAAGAGCCTGCATCAGGAGCACCAGGCGCAATAGACGGCCCCAACAGAGTCACAGGTGAAGTGTTGCCTCACTTGGAAGGACTGTTTGGGCCCTGAATGGAGGTGAGGGAGAAGGGGAATGGGCAGGTGTAGCACTTTGACTGCACCTGTCGAGCATTTTCACAGCAGACAGGTTCCCTTAAATTTATTTGATCCATTTCTGATATATCCCTCCCCTTTCTCAATCTCTGGAGACAAAATGTCAGCTGACATCTTTTATAAACCTACCGATTCATGGCTATCTTGATGATACTTATTCCCACCCTCTTATAAAAATGCTATTCCGACATGTCAGTCCACTGTCTACTGTCACGATGAGGCCACACACAGGTTGGAGGAGTAACACCTTTTCTTCTGTCTGGGTTGCCTCTAATGTGATGGCAAGAACATCGATTTCTCAAACTTCTGGCAATCCCCTCCTCCACCCCACCTCACCATTCCCCATCCCCATTTCCCGCTCCTTATCTGCCTATCACCTCCTTTTGGTTCTCCTCCCCCTTTTCTTTCTTCCAAGGCCTTCTGTTCTTTTTCTCTTTCTCCAGCCCTGTATCTCTTTCACCAATTTCCAACTCTTTACTTCACCCCTCCCCCTCTCAGTTTCACCGATCACCTTGTGTTTCTTCCTCCCCTCCCCCACCTTCTTACTCTTACTCATCTTTTTCTCCAGTCCTGCTCAAGGGTCTCAGCCCCAACCGTCGACTGTACTCTTTTCCATAGATGCTGCCTGGCCTGCTGAGTTCCTCCAGCATTTTGTGTGTGTTGCTTGGATTTCCAGCATCTGCAGATTTTCTCCTGTCTGTGATTCCCTTTTCTCAGTTCCTTTGTCTCTGCCGCCTGTCCCAGGATGAGGCTTTCCTTTCCAGGACATCAGAGATGTCTTCCTTCTTCAAAACCTTTCCCTTCCTCCGCTATTGATGCTATTTTCACTCACATCTCCTTGATTTTCCCAGACATCCACACTCAATCCATCTTTTGCTGCTTTAACAGGGATAGAGTTCCTACTACCCCATGAACCTCTGCATTCAACACATCATTCTGCACAACTTCTGTCATCTTCAAAGCTATCCTACCACCCACTCTCCGCTTTCTGCAGGAATCACTCCCTACTTGATCCCCTTATCCATTCATCCCTCCCCACTAATCACCCTCGTGGCACTTGTCCTTGCATGTAGCCAAAGTGCAACACCTGCCATTCACCTCTTCCCTCACCCCCATGTAGGGCCCCAGACAGTCCTTCCAGGTGAGGCAACACTTCACCTGCGAATCTGTTGGGGTCATCTATCGTATCTGGTGCTCCTGATGTGGCGTTCTCTACATTGTAAACTGGGAGAATGCTTTGTTGAGCACATATTGCTGCAAAGACAACACATTTCCTGATAAATGCCAATGATATTGAACCTGATTCTGATATGTTGGAGTGTCACCTCCTGTTTTGGCACTCAGGGTAGAGGAGCAACACCTCATATTCTGTCTGGGTTGCCTCCAACCTGATGGCAATAACAAGGATTGTGCCTTCTGATTCTGAAAAAGATTTCCCCTCCCCTCCCCCATCTCCTATTCCCCACTCTAGTCTCTTAGCTCTTCTCACCTGCCTATGACCTCTCCCTGGTGCCCCTAATTCTTCCCTTTTTCCTATAGTCCACTCTCCTCTCCTTACTGTCCAGCCCGTTACCTTCTCCACACACCTGGCTTCACCTATCACTTTCTAGCTAGTCTTCCTTCCCCTCCAGTCCCCCCCCCCCACTTTTTATTCTGGTGCCTTCCCTCTTCCTTTACATTCCTGAAGAAGGGTCTCAGCCCGAAATGTCAACATCTATGAGATCACTTTCATAGATGCTGCCTGACCTGCTGAATCCCTCCAGCATTTTCGTGCTAAGACCATAAGATGTAGGAGCAGAAGTAGGCCATTCGGTCCATCGAGTCTGCTCTGCCATTCAGTCATGGGCTGAACCAATTCTTCCAGTCATCCCACACCCCTGCCTTTATTGGAAAATGTAAACGCATATATTATATTTTCTATGTATTACAGTATTTACTCAACAGTATTTCAGTATTTACTCAAATGCATGCATTGTATTTTCTATATTTACTATGTAACCACTGCTAGCTGAATAGAGGTATTCACTATGTAGCCATGACTTTTGACCTAATCACTATTAATTCATGAAGAGAACTAGAATGAAACCAAGTAGAAAGATAACGGTGGCGAGTAAGGTGATGAAATATGTGGCAGCAAGACTAATTAAGAAATAACTGTGGTTAGGGATGAGAGGACACCTGGTCTAAAATGTAAACTAGGACATAATTAAGTTGGGGAGTAAAACAATTGTGGAAAGTCGAGAGCGGATATATTTATGATATGTAATCACAGGCCGACTGGATATGATAATGTAGCTAAGATAGGAAATTGCTATAAAAAATGCTGTATACAAGCCTCGATGGGCAGTCAGCAACTACCTTTCTGATTGTCTCAGCTTTGATTTGCAAATTAAAGTTTAAAACTTCTTGAAGGATTTTCTGCGTCTCCTTGTCGTTTGTGAGAAACGAGAAACCACGACAAAATTGGCGTCACGAACAGGATCGGATAGAGACCCACGAGGAAGGGAACGCCAGATTGGGACGCTTCCTGGTCCCTCGGGGACCCTCACGGGGCTAACAGAATTAAGGGTGCACCCAAAGTAAAAAGGTGAGCGCTTTTTGCGATAATTCGGACTAAGAATTCTGTTGGTTTTGGGGGGTCTTGGGGACTCAGAAGTGTGAAGCAACTGCCGAAGGGTCTCTCCGATCCAAAGCATCTGGCAGAATTGGGGATAAAAGGAGGCTCGGAGGATTAATCAAGAGCACGGCAGTGGGGGTAAGTACGAATAAAGTAATAATAAGTTAAGTAAGAAAATTCCACGTGCTGTTGATAAGTCCCTGTGGATACCGCTTCGCACGAAACGAAGGGCTGAACAGGCAGGGAAGGAGAATTAAAAATCCTTGTGAATACCGCCTTAAGAAGTATAAGCGACTGCCTATGCGAGGCGTAAAAGGAAAAGGTTCTGTGGAAACCGCCCTAAGTATTGGTCTGCACGGGCAGAACATAGTAAGAGATAAAGATAGTTTAATAGATAATTCAGACGCTGGTGAGATAAACAATAAGGGTAGGCATAGAAATAGAGTTAGAGAAATAATATTGTTAAATAGGCAAGTCGTGAGATTCTAAAAATACCATAATAGAAAAAGGGAAAAAGAGAACAACATGACAGAGAAACAGCAGTAGAAATATTGAGCAGAAAATTCCCGGTGTGTCAAGGTAAGATCGTGGAAATTTCAGAAAAATGGGAAAAAAGAACTAAAGAACTGGTCACGAAATGGCCAAGAGAAGGAACATTTGATGTAAGCTTACGTGAGGAAATGGAAGCGCTAATTAAAAATCACAAACCCAAAGATAAATCTAAGAAAAGAGAAGGAAAACGGGAACAAGAAATGGAAGTGTTAAAACTCTTAGAATGGAGGGAGAAAGGTTAAGAAAGACGGGAAGTATATTAATAGTAAGTAAAAAAGACACTGAGAAACGAAACGAGCAGTCTGATAAAGAGAAGGAGAAGCATAACAGGGAGCCGGCTTCGGCTCTATACCCAGACCTGAAAGACGTAGAAAAACCTCCTCCCTATTATGAGAAAGCAGTGTCCGATGATAACAGGAAGAGTGGATCTAAATGGAGAAATTAAAGTCTGGGATACCGAGGAGGAAAGAAAGAATCACGAAAAGGAGCAGGAGGAACTACGGAAGGTAATAGAAGAAGACAGGGCAAAGATAGAACAGGACAGAAGGGAAATAGTAGAAGAGATCAAAGGGTTACAGGAATTAAAAGCCAAAAAGGATGAAGAGAAATCTTTGTTATATGGGCATGGAACTGAACAGGCCAGAGCAGAAGGAGACTTGTCGGGAGAGCAAGAGCTAAGTAGCGAAGGAGAGGGTATGAGAGAATGTAGGCAGAGGATAGGAGACAGGAGCCTTGAAGGGGAAAAGGAGAGAGTGAAAAGGCAGATATTAGAAACAGAGGGAGAGATTAGGGAATTACAGCGGGGACGGAATTTCCAACGAGAGTTTGAGGATTTCACATGGGCCAAAGCAAATGCTAGCTCAAGGCAGAAAGAAAGAACTCCACGAGGAGGCCAAGGGAGAAAGGAAACCCCGGAAAGAATCATGGGGCAGCCCGTGAAAACGTGCTCAGAAACAGATGGGGAGTCAGGCGAGGAGGAGAGTCAGGAGATGTGGGAAAGGAAAGGGAGAATGATGCCGTTGTTAGTAAAAGGATTGGGACAAGTACAGTATATTCCTTGGGGATCCCAGGACCTGGAAGGGCTGAAAAACACCCTGTCCAGCCTACATGAGGGTGCAGGGAAGTGGATTAGGGCCTTTGAGGAAGAAACCGTGGGACGAATGTTGGCTATGGGAGATTTAAAGGCACTGCTGATAAGGCTGATGGGAACCTCCAAACTACAAGAGTTGATGGAAGCGGCTGGCATACAGAATGCGGACAGCACACTGATTGACGGCGCCAGATTTGACACAGTGAGGCAGAGGGTATGGGGGGCCCTCAGGGAGCTCTATCCACCCAAAATGGACCCGTTTATGACCTGGATGTTCCGAAATACTGTGTTGGATGCGATGCCTTCCCAAGTTAAGTCTAAACTTGAGGAAGTGGTTGGACTGATGTCAATGACCCCACAGGAATTCAGGGACCACGTAGACCATGCGGTCGAAAAATATCGAAAAGACAAACGAAAGTTGACTGAGCAGCAAGAAGAAGTGCAAAGAAAGCTGATACAAATGCAGCTTGAAGAACTTAAAAAGAAGGAAAAAGAAAAAGGCAAGAAGATGCTGCCAGCAATGACTGATTTAAGCGCAGCCGTTGAAATGAATGAAATGCCATTATATGGAGGGACCGGTCACGCTGTAAGACAGAGCCCAGAAAACCCCATGCCAATAATAAACATCTTTGGGGGTGCTTTTCCACAAATGCCCTATCAGAGACAGGATAAATTTAAACAGCAGCCCAGACAGGACTGGAAATCCCAAGGAAGTGGGCAGAGAGGTTATGGGCAGGAAGGACCAGTAAGGAAACAGGGGGGAAGAGAGATACAGAGACTGTGCTGGGGATGTAACCAGCCAGGACACATAAGGGACTGCCCACTTAGGCCATGGGCCGTCACAAAACAGCGGGAACCAATGAGAGGGGAACCACAGTCTAGCCAAGGACCAGACCCCGCAGGGCTGAATGGACCCGTGAACCCCTATGCAAGCCATTAGGGGTGCCCAGAGAACCCAGGTGGGAAGGGACACTACCCAGTGATAACAAGGAAGGCAGAGGAGGAACCCATTGTTCAGGTTGTGTTAGAAGGGCAGCTGACACCAATGATGATAGATACTGGAGCCACGTATACTTGCGTACAGCCGCAGTCTGCCCTTCACCTTCCCATTTCAGGAAAATTTATTAAGACTGTAGGGTTCTCGGGAAAAACAAAGTTGACACAATGTACAGCTCCAGTGAGATTAAGGATGGGCAGCAAAGGAATAGTTTTGCCGATATTAGTGTCCAAAGGAACTCCGGTGAATTTGCTAAGCAGAGATGCCCTATTAAAACTAGAATTAAAATTAGAATGTACCAGAAGTGGGTTGAGTGTGGAAAGAGTAAATGCTCAATTACTAGTGCGGGAAGTCAAGAAAGCTAATGTCTTTTGGATAGGAGACATAGAAGATCAGATCTGGGAAACCTGGAAAAAATGGAAAAAGGGCGTGCAGGCTATATTGCCCCAGGCTGTAGCGCCCAAATCCAAGTTACATTGCACAGTGATTTTTGATGAAACTCAGAACAAAGTGCTAGAGGAGAGATGGCACAAGGAGGCAGGCAACCGGCAGCACCTAAGAGGAGAAGCTATAATAATTGGGAGACCAAGGGGGGCCAAGCAGAACTCAGAAGGCCTATGAACCACGGAAGATGGCCTACTGGTAGCTCCCACCCCTTTAATGACTATCCTGATTTCAGAAGCACGTGGGATGGATCATTGTGCAAGGGGGGAAGTAATACGGAAAATAAAAAAGGATGGATTTTGGTTGCATTTACAGGCTTCAGTAGACCATGTATTGTCACAGTGCGAGGTATGCGTGCAGAATAATGTTCGGGAAGGAATTACAACCCCAATAGGTCATATACCCGTACCTGAAGGACCATTTAAACACCTAGTGATTGACTATGTAGACATGATAAAAACAGTAAGAGGGAAAAGATACATGTTGGTGGTAATCGACAGATTCAGCAGATGGGTAGAGGCAGTACCCTCGAAAGATCAAGGGGCATGAACAGTAGTGAAATTCCTGACAAACAAAGTGATCCCAAGGTTTGGGATACCGACAGAAATTAGCTCAGACAATGGTTCAGCTTTCATCCAAAAAGTGGTCAAGTTAATACTGCAAGCACTGAGAATAAAGCAGAGATTTGGATGTGTGTATCACCCTCAGTCGCAGGGTATGGTGGAAAGAATTAACGGGACCTTAAAAGCCAAACTAACCAAAATCTGTGCAGATACTAAACTCAACTGGGTCGATGCACTACCGTTAACATTAATGAGTTACTGCATGCAGACTAATCGGATGATGTGTCTAACACCGCATGAAATGCTAACCTGAAGGCCCATGCCAGTGCCCCAGTGGAGAGGACCATATAAGGGCCTAGTTTAGAACAATTGGAATTGGAATTAAAACAATACATGCGGCAATTAACTATGATACATAAGTCTATTTATGCACAGGAAAAACAGAAAGAGCCAGAGATCGATCAAGGGGAAGGACCAATCAAGCCAGGCGATCAGGTCTACGTGCGAGCATTTCGAAGAAAGTGGAACGAACCCAGAAGGGAAGGGCCCTTTACAGTAACCAAAGCATCACCCACCGCAGTTCAAGTGGAAGGACGCTCCACCTGGTATCATCTCAATCACTGCACTAGAGCAATCCCGCAGGTACAGTCAGGTGTGCCACCCGAGGTAAGTGGTGAAGAGGAACAAACAGTAGGGGGCAGGCAAGAGCAACAAGAAGCTGACACTGAACCGCAGGAACTTGACCAAGTAATAAGGGAAATTTTTGGTTCTGAGGACAGGCCCGAAGACCCTAAGGATGGGGTTATGGATGGTAGTGCTCTTTCAGATAATGGGGACAACTTGGGGGCGAACAGTCCCGCCCCCCGGGATGATACACTTAGATACTCTTGTGCAGATTTGGAGACCATTAATTTGGCAGATGTGGCATGGGACTGTTAGGATCCCACAAAACCTGAGAGAAAGGAGTAAGAGGAGCACAATGGTTACCTGCGTACCATGATACCAGAACATGTGGTACCAATGGGCAAATTATACAGCAGGGATGAAGAGACAGAATTGTTATCTATGCTCAAGGGCAAGTCCAGTGCAATACGTAGCCCCCATGTCTTATAACTCCTCCACCTGCACGCAATGGCGAAAGGAGTGGAGGGGGCAGTGTGCGCGGCAGTGTCCAAGTGTAGTCAAGACCTGCAGTATGGGAATTTGTAGCGGGATGGATTCTTGTTATCAGAAATGTATTGACAACACACCAATGTGCCCTTATTGGTGTATGTTATACCAGGCTTCCTCGCAGTTTGATCAAAACAAGCTTGCCTCTAACTGTAATTATAGCAGACCGTGGGCTATAAATAAAAGAAGCCAGACACCCACTTTGGGAAAGCTTAAAATGCAGGAACATTTGAGTTATGAATGTTTCACACGGACGGGTGACCTCTCGGTTGGGCACTTCAGCGGCAACTGTGTTAAGATTTGGGATGTAACCCCAGGCCGAAGATACCAGACAGGTACCCCTCTGCCCGAGGATGCACTGAACTCCCAGACCATCCTGTTAGCAGATACCTGGTGGCTGTGTGGACAGGAGGGGGGTCTGAGATCCATGCTTCCCCTTAATTGGGCGGGTACATGTACCCGTGTTATGCTGATTCAAGAAGTTGTAGTATCCCCTGAAATACAGTTTGACACCTCGAGGTAACAAACACTAAAACGGAGGAAGAGAAAATATGAGCCTGACCTGACGATTCTGATCGACAGTATAGGACAGCCGAGGGGTATACCTAACGAGTTTTAGGGCATGAAATGAGATTGCTGCGGGTTGGGAAGCACTTATACCTGTAATAGGGATTAGCAAAAATGTTGAATGGATAAATTATATATATTATAATCAACAGAGGTTCATTAACTACACCGATGATGCACTAGAGGCTTTGGGACAGCAGCTAAATGCAACCAGTAGAGTGGCGTGGCAAAATAGACAAGTACTAGACTGGCTATTGGCAGAAAAAGGAGGAGTTTGTGTAATGTTTGGGGAACAGTGCTGTACTTTTATACCGAACACTAGTCCAGAGGGATCGTTTACCAGAGCAATGAATAAACTGAAAAATCTAAGAAAGGAAGTTAAACAAAATGCAGGGTTTGGACACCAGTTCTTTGACTGGTTAAACAGTAAACTAACAGTAACCATGGGTATTGTATTGCTAAGCTGTGCGGTCATTCTGTGCTGTTTTCTTCCATGCCTCAAGTCGCTTGTAGTGCGTGTTGCAATGAAACGGTTTCCAATGCTCCTGAAAATTGTTGGGTCGAGCCCTACGGAGAAGGAGGCACTGATGATCTATTCGTACAGTCTACAAGACACGCAAGACGAACAGGAGAGAGATGAAATATGTGGGGATTAGGCTGAGAAGGCTCCTGAGTCTTTTTCTCTGTCTCAGATACGAAGGGATGGGTTTTTGGCTCAGCGGCCTAGGGAGGTAGGGAGAGAACACTTTGAGTCCTAAGCACAGGAAACTATAGTTTAACCCAAATTTGGGAGTAAATGCGTGGCTTTATTTGAGCTTTTGTGCATAGACTCTGAGTCCTCTCTCTCTCTGTATGAGACCCTGTGGGTCTCAAAGGGAGGATTATATTGGAAAATGTAAACGCATACATTATATTTTCTATGTATTATATTTTCTATGTATTACAGTATTTACTCAACAGTATTTCAGTATTTACTCAAATGCATGCATTGTATTTTCTATATTTACTATGTAACCACTGCTAGCTGAATAGAGGGTATTCACTATGTAGCCATGACTTTTGACCTAATCACTATTAATTCATGAAGAGAACTAGAATGAAACCAAGTAGAAAGATAACGGTGGTGAGTAAGGTGATGAAATATGTGGCAGCAAGACTAATTAAGAAATAACTGTGGTTAGGGATGAGAGGACACCTGGTCTAAAATGTAAACTAGGACATAATTAAGTTGGGGAGTAAATCAATAGTGGAAAGTTGAGAGCGGATATATTTATGATATGTAATCACAGGGCGACTGGATATGATAATGTAGCTAAGATAGGAAATTGCTATAAAAAATGCTGTATACGAGCCTCGATGGGCAGTCAGCAACTACCTTTCTGATTGTCTCAGCTTTGATTTGCAAATTAAAGTTTAAAACTTCTTGAAGGATTTTCTGCGTCTCCTTGTCATTTGTGAGAAACGAGAAACCACGACACCTTCACCCTATACCCTTTGATGCCCTGGCTAATCAAGAACCTATCTATCTCTGCCTTAAATGCACCCAATGACTTGGCCTCCACAGCTGGTTGTGGCAACAAATTCCACCGATTTACCACCCTCTCACATGGCCAAGTGGTTAAGGCGTTCGTCTAGTGATTTGAAGGTCACTAGTTCGAACCTCAGCTGTGGCAACGCGTTTGTGTCCTTGAGCAAGTCACTTAATCACACATTACTCTAGTCTGTGCGAGGAGTGGCACCCCACACAGACTTCCAGTCTGCGCCTTGTAAGGCATGAAAATGCCCGACGCAGGCCTCTCATGGTCTGAGTCGACGTTCTCCTCCCCCTCACTAAAGTAATTTCTCTGCACCTCTGTTCAATCTCTTCAATCCTGAAGTCATGTCCTCTTATCCTGGACTCCCCTACCTATAACTTTGCCATATCTAATCTGTTCAGGCATTTTAACATTAGGAATGTTTCTATGAGATCCCCCTTCATTATCCTGAACTCCAGGGAATACAGACGTTCCTCATATTGCAACCCTTTCATTCCTGAAATCATTCTGGTGTTGCTTCTCTCTTAGTTCCTGCAAGGATGATTGTTTTGCTTTTAGCTTTTTGCAACACGGTTCATTAGGACAAACATGATCTTAAATTAACATAGCGCATACGTAAGATTGACTACAGAGCTCCGTCTTGCCGTTTCCACTCTAATATCTCACCCTGGCCAGCATCGACGCTGCCCGCTCCATTCGCCAAGCCGTCGCCCGCTGGGTGGCGCTTTCGACTAGCCAGAGAGCAGGGCTTCTCCTCCTCCTGAGACGTCGCCGCCTGCGGTGGGAGGCTGGAGACAACTGTGCGCTGAGTTAGGGAATTTTTTTCTCTCTCCCTTCCACCCCGCCTCCGCGGCATGTGAACGCGCATGCGCGTGGCCACCCGCCTGACCCATCCGTCTGTAGCTGTGCGGTGGCGGTGAACGTGTGCGGATTTCTTTTGGAGGGTGGGGGGTGCGCTTGTAAACAGAAAGGGAGGGGCCGGGTGAGGAGGGGGAGGGGAGGGGAGGGGAGGGGAGGGGAGGGGAGGGGGCGAGACGAGGAAGAGGAAGAGGAAGAGGAGTCGAGCCGGTACAGAGAGAATGGCTAACGAGCCGGTGATCCTCAACGTCTACGACATGGTGAGTGAAGCAGCGGCCGAAGGTACCCTCCGTCTTCACCACCTTCCCCCATAACTTACTCAAGTAGCTGCGATCTGTTGCTAACACTCCCAACTTTCCACATTACTGTTTGCATTCATTTAAGGCGCAACCGGCTTTAATTTCATTTACTTTCCATCACTCCTAAATTTATTCAATTTAACAAAGAAACAGTGAAATAGGTCTCAAACAGAAACCCTATTCAATTGAGACCAGAATATCTATATCTTGTAAATTTCAAGATATCCGATAAATGGAGGAATTTGTTGTCCACTTTGGATTTGTATATTTTATCTCTGGATTTTTATTTGTATATTTTATTTTAGTTGGAAGTAGAATTTGTTTTTTCCTCAGTCGTGTTTTTGTGGAGAGTGCTTTCTCGTTTTGTTAATCGGGACTACTTTGAGTAATAATATTTACATTTTCAAGGAGTTTGTATGCTTGTGAGTCGAACAAAAATACGGATGTTGGAAATCTGAAATGAAAACAAAATTCGGGAAGCAGATCAAACAGCATTTGTCGAAAGAGAAACTTGAATTTATGTTGCAGGTTAGACAGCTTTGAGAGATACTGTTTTTATTTTGTTGGTTGAGATGTGGTATAGCATAAAATGGCCTAAGATTTGGTTTAAAGTATTTCTCAAAGTTAAACTGAAAGTTTTTAAACTCTGCCTAAAACTTAATGACAACTTGTTGATTAAAATCTTTCATAAGATTATTTAGACCAAAAGACATAGGAGCAGAATTAGGCCATTTGGCGCGTCATCTGCACCACCTGCCATTCAATCATGGCTGATCCTTTTTCCCCCTCCTCAGCCTCACTTCCTGGCCTTCTCCTTGTAACCGTTGATGCCGTGTCCATTCAAGAACCTATCAAGCTCTGCCTTAAATACATCCAATGACCTGGTCTCCACAGCTGCCCGTAGGAATTAATTCCACAAATTCACCATCCTCTGGCTAAAGGAATTTCTCCACATCGCTGTTTTAAATGGACGTCCCTCTATCCTGAGGCTGTGTCCTCTTGTCCTAGACTCCCCCACCATGGGAAACATTGTTTCCACATCTACTCTGTCTAGGCCTTTCAAACGTTTGAAAGGTTTCAATGAGATACCCCTCATTCTTCTAAATTCCAGCTGGTACAGACCCAGAGCTATCAAACATTCCTTGTATGATAACCCTTTTATTCCCAGAATCATCCTTGTGAATCTCCAATGAACCCTCTCCAATGCCAGCACATCTTTTCTTAGATGACAAGCCCAAAACTGTTCACAATACTCAAGGTGAGGTCTCACTAGTGCCTTATAAAGCCTCATCATCACATCCCTGCTCTTGTATTCAAGACCTCTTGAAATGAATGCTAACATTGCATTTGCCTTCCTCACCACTGACTCAACCTGCAAGTTAACTTTTAGAGTGTTCTGCACAAGGACTCCCAAGTCCCCTTGCATCTCAGATTTTTGGATTTTCTTTTAGAAAATAGTCGGCACTTTTATTTTTTTCTACCAAAGTGCATGACTATGCATTTTACAATATTGTATTTCATTTGCCACTCTCCTGCCTGTTCTCCTAATCTACGCCCTTCTGCAGTCTACCTGTTTCCTCAACACTATCTGCCCCACCACTGTAAATTTAAAATATGTCAGACCAAATAGCCACAGCACAAAAGATCGTTACTTATCTTTTGGCCCGTTTATTTCTTTGAGCTCAGCCGGCGAGTGAACTTGGTCCCGACATCAGGGGAGAAGCGTTCTTATCCTTCCGGTGGTTCAGCAAGTTCACTGTTCACCTTTGAGAACTGTTATAATTTATAAGATCACTGATACAAAAGAACAATCAGTTTGATAACCATTCCAGCCAAGTCAATGGACTATTGATACAAAAGAACGCAAACACGAGGAAATCTGCAGATGCTGGAAATGCAAGCAACATACACACAATGCTGATGGAATGCAGCAGGCCAGGCAGCATCTATAGGAAGAGGTACAGTCGACGTTTTGGGCCGAGACCCTTCGTCAGGACGAACTGAAAGAAGAGATAGTAAGAGATTTGAAAGTGAGGGGGGAGGGGGAGATCCGAAATGATAGGAGAAGACCGGAGGGGGAGGGATGGAGCTAAGAGCTGGAAAGTTGATTGGCAAAAGGGATACAAGGCTGGAGAAGGGAGAGGATCATGGGATGGGAG
This sequence comes from Mobula hypostoma, assembly GCF_963921235.1. Classification (NCBI taxonomy): domain Eukaryota; kingdom Metazoa; phylum Chordata; class Chondrichthyes; order Myliobatiformes; family Myliobatidae; genus Mobula; species Mobula hypostoma. The sequence goes on from NC_086104.1 coordinate 114,171,971, forward strand.
GCCTAGGGAGAAAGAAAGGGGGAGGGGAGCACCAGAGGAAGATATTGTGAGAGGGACAGAGGGAGAAAAAAGAGAGAGAAAGAAAGGAGGAAAAATAATAATAAATAAGGGATGGGGTAAGAAGGGGAGGAGGGGCATTAACGGAGGTTAGAGAAGTCAATGTTCATGCCATCAGACGGAACATAAGGTGTTGTTCCTCCAACCTGAGTGAGGCTTCATGTTGACAGTAGAGGACACCATGGATGGACATATCAGAGTGGGAATGGGACGTGGAATTAAAATGTGTGGCCACTGAGAGATCCTGCTTTCTGTGGCGGACAGAGTGTAGGTGTTCAGCGAAACGGTCTCCCAGTCTGTCTTCCTCCTTTCTTAAAGAGTAGAGTTATATTTGCAATGTTCCAGTCCTTGGGTTCCTTGCCAAAGTCCAATGATTTTATAAAGATCATTACCTATGCCTCCACAGTCTCTATTGCTACCTCCTTCAGAACTCAAGGTGCAGTTCGTCTGGTCCAGGTGACTTAGGTCCTTCAGCTTTTTTGAGCACCTTCTCTCTTGTAATAGTAACTGCACTCACATCTCTTCCCTCACACCCTTCCACATCTGGCACACTGCTTGTGTCTTCCACAGTGAAGATTGATACAAAATGCTCATTATTTCATCTGCCATCTCCTTGGCTCCTGTTATTATTTCTTCGACCTCATGTTCCGGCAATCTTCGATCCATTCTCATCTCTTTTATTTTTTCACATACTTGAAAAAGCTTTTAATACCCACTTTGATATTGTTTGTAAGCTTGCTTTCATATTTAATCTTTTCTCTCCTAATGATTCTTTTAGTTGCTCTCTGTAGGGTTTTAAAGCTTACCAATCTTCTGTCTTCCCACTATTTTTTGCTTTGTTGTATGCCTTCTGTTTTGCTTTTACATTAGCTTTGACTTCCCTTGTCAGCCACTGTTGTTCTGTTTTGCCATTTGAGTATTTCTTTGTTTTTGGAATACATCTATTCTGCAGTATCCTCATTTTTCCCAGAAACTCATACTATTGCTGTTCTGCTGTCATCTCCTTCCAACTTACTTTGGCTAACTCCTCTCATACCACTGTAATTTCCTTTACTTCACTGAAATACTGCTCCGTCACATTTCAAGTTGAACTTAATCATATTGGATCATTGCCTCCTTGGGGTTCCTTAAGCTCCCTAATCACCATCTTGTAGGCATTCAACAAACTCACTCTCTTGAGATCCATTGCCAACCTAATTTTCCCAATCGACCTGTATGTTGAAATCTTCCATGACTGCTATAACATTGCCCTTTTGACAAGCCTTTTCTATTTCATGTAATCCTGTTGTCAACATCCCAGCTACATTTGGGAGGCCTGCCATTAGGTTGTTTCTTAATTCAACCCACAAGGATTCGACATCTTCCGATCCTATGTCACATCATTCTACTAATTTGATGCCACTCTTTACCAGCAGAGCCACATCACCCCCTCTGCCTTCCTTCCTATAACTCCAATACAACGTGTAACCTTGGACATTCAGCTCCCAACTACAACCATCCTTCTGCCATGGTTCAGTGATGGCCACATCATACCTGACAATCTGTAAAAGTGCAACAAGATCATCCACCTTATTTCTTATACTCCGAACATTGAGGTATAACACTTTGAGTACTGTATTTGCTGCCCTTTTTGATTCTGCATCTCTAGTGCACTGGTATTCATTCTGCTGGCTGCAATTTTGTCCTATCATCTGCCTGCCCTTCCTGACAGCCTGACTGCATGCTATCTCTACTTTTTTACCATCCGTCCTATCCTGCGTCCCTTCACTGTCGTTCCCACCCACCTGGAAAATCAGTTTAAACTCTCCCCAGATGCTCTAACAAACCTGTTCGCAAGAATATTGGTTCCCCTTGAGTTCAGGTGCAACCCGTCAGAAGAAATCCCAATGATCCAAGAACCTGAAGTCTTGTCCCCTGCACCAGCTTCTCAGCCACACATTAATTTGTTAAATCATCCTTTTTCTACCCTCACTAGCATGTGGCATGGGTAGCAATCCGGAAATTACTACTCAGGATGTCCTACTTTTCAGTGTCTACCTAGCTCTCTAAATTCTCTTTTCAGGACCTCTTTGCTTTTCCTTCCTATGGTACCAATATGTGCCAGGACATCTAGCTGTTCTCCCTCCCTCTCCAAACAGTTTTGGACACGATCCGAGGCATCCCTTACCCTGGCTCCTGGGAGCAACATAGCATTCAGGTGTCCTGTCATGTCCACAGAATCTCCTGTCTGTTCCCCTGACTATTCAGTCCCCTATCACTACTGCTCCCCTCTTCTCCCTCTTTTCCTTCTGCACCACGGATCCATGATCAGTGACAGTAACCTGGTCTCCATGGCATTCCCCTGGGAGGACATCCCCCACAATAGTATCCAAAGCGGTATACTTTGCTGCCACAAGAAAGCTACTCACCTTACCTCAACTCTGAACTGTTTCTACATGAGTATATCTATTCATTTTCAAGAGCTCAACAACTCATGTTCTCAGTATTATTTATTTGCTTTTATTTGTACAATTTGTGGTCTTTTGCACATTGGAGTTGTTGGTCAGTCTTTCTGTGTAGTTTTATTAAATTCTATTGTAGTAGAGTAGTGTAGTTCTGATGAAGCGGTTTCCAAAGTGGCAAACTAAATTAATTTAAATTTATATTAGAGAAGCTCATTCATACTATCCAACTTTAACCATGTTTATTAACTTTGACATTTCTGTGGAGTTTAAAAGTCACTTTTTAAAATAACTCAAAATATTATGCATTTATTTAATTTTGTGGAATTTATAAGTGATTTATTTTGCAACAGTGTCACATAAATAAGGCACTAACTGTAACCGTTATCTCTGTAAAGCTCAAGGAGAAGGATTCATCAAGACCATTGTTTGTTGTCTTACCTCCTTCTGAATGCTATACTTAATTTTACTTATTTTGCGACCAAGTTCACCTGTATTTGTGACATTTTTGATGGAGGTTTATCTGCAAATCTTGTTTGTCCCCATTTCACAAGGTTTTATGTTCAAGTAGATATACAAGGAGAAAATAAGTTGGGTTTTATAGCAGCTTATATACATCGAGACAGCACAGCACAGCTCCAATGACCTGGGCTCAATCCCCTGCAGAGTTTGCACATTCTTCCTGTGACTATGTGAATTTCCCCTGGGTGCTCTGGTTTCTTTTCACTTCCCAAAAGTATGCAGGTTAGTAGGTTAATTGGCCTTTATAAGTTCCCTCCTAGTTTGTAGCTGAGTGTTAGAATCTGTGAAGTTTGTTGATGGAATGTGGCGAAATAAGGTGGGTTAAGAGGTTCCATGATGCTGGAAATCCAGAACAACACACAGAAAGTGCTGGAGGAACTCAGTGGGTCAGGCAGCATCTATGGAAATCAATAAATAGCTGTTGTTCCAGGCTGAGACCCTTCATCAGAACTACACTATTCTACTACAATAGAATTTAATAAAACTACACAGATACTGACCAACAATTCCAATGTGCAAAAGAAGACAAATGGTACAAACAAAAACAAATAAAAAATACTGAGAACAGAGTTGTAAAGTTCTTGAAAATGAGTCTGTAGGTTATGGAATCAGTTCAGAGTCGAGGTGAGTGGAATTATCTATGTTGCTTTCTTGTGGTAGTGCTTAATGGTGGGGAGGGCTTAGCCTGTATTGGACTAGGTGGTATCTGCCACTTTCTGTAGATTTTTCTGTTCCTGGGTGTCTTCATACCAAGCCGTGATGAGGTTACTCTCCCACTGTAATCTACAGTTTGACAGAGTTTTAGATGACTGTTCCAAAGCTTCACATATTTCTGAGAAAGTAGAGGTGCTTTTTGCGCTTTCTTTGCGATGTTCGTTACAACCCAGTGCATAAATGTCTTGTATCTGGAAGGAAATCATTAGGTTCCTTAACTCTCCTTGGTAGTTAAAACAATGTGTATGGGTACTAAAGAGTTTGTGTGATAAAATCACATGTAAATTAAAACTGAATGCATTCCATTAAGGTTAATGCAGAAGTTAGAGCATGCGAAACTGGAACAGGAGTCATGAAGCTGGCTCTGCCATTTAGCAAGACCATGGTTAATCTGCTCTTGGTCTTCACTACCTTTCCCTTCCACCTCTTTATCCTCTACTTGAGTTGTTTAACAGTCTTGTCAGGTTCCGCCTCCACTACTCTTTGGGATAGAAAATTCTAAAGACTTCTCATCTTGAGTGAAGAAGTTCTCCTTGTCTACTTTGTCAATTCCCCTCAGAATCATATGTTTTAACACATTCATCAGTGAATATTGTATACTTCACTGAGGCCGAACCTACAATTTTTTCCTTCACTGTGACCCCAGATATAACATAACAATATAAGAAGGATTGATCCATCTGGCCTGTCGAGCCTGCTCCGCCATTCAATAAGATCATGGCTGATCTGGCCTTGGACTCATCTCTACCTCCCTGCCTTTTCCTCAAAAGCCTTAATTCCCTTATTATGCAAAAATTGATCCAACCTTATCTTAAATATATTTACTGAGGTAGCCTCCACTGCTTCATTGGGCAGAGAATTCCATAGATTCACTACTCTCTGAGAAAAGTAGTTCCTCCTCATCTCCGTCCTAAATCTACTCCCCTGAATCTTGAGGCTATGTCCCCTAGTTCTAGTTTTACCTACCCCTGGAAACAATTTTTCTGCTTCTTCTGTTATCTGTCCCTTTCATAATTTTATATGCTTCCATAAGATCTCCTCTCATTCTTCTGAATTCCATCGAGTACAGTCCCAGGCGAGTCAATCTCTCATCATAGTCTAATCCCATCATCTCTGAAATCAACCTGGTGAACCTCCTCTGCACCACCTCCAAAGCCAGTATATCCTTCTTCAAGTAAGGAAACCAGAACTGCACACAGTACTCCAGGTATGGCCTCACCCTGTACAGTTGCAGCATAATCTCCCTGTTCTTCAATTCAATCCCTCGAGCAATGAAGGCCAACATTCCATTTGCCTTCTTGATAGCCTGTTGCACCTGCAAACCAACCTTCTGTGATTCATGCACAAGCACTCCCAAGTCCCTCTGCACAGCAGCATGGTGCAATTTTTTACCCTTTAAATAATCTGCACTTTCATTTTTCCTTCCAATGTGGATGATCTTGTGTTTACCAACATTGTACTCCATCTGCCAGACCCTTGCCCACTAACTTAACCTATTTATATCTCTCTGCAGACTCTCCATATCTTCTGCACAATTTGCTTATTCACTCAATTTAGTATCATCAGCAAACTTAGCTACACTGCACTCAGTCCCCTATTCCCAATTGTTAATGTATTTTGTGAGCAATTGCGGGCCCAGCACTGACCCCTGCAGCACACCGCTCACCACTGATTGCCAACCAGAGTAATACCCATGTATCCCAACTCTGCTTTATATTAGTTAACCAATCCTCCACCATGCTCTATCACTCCCAACTCTATGCATTCTTATCTTATGGACAAGTCTTTTAAGTGACACCCTATCAAATGCCTTCGGGAAAAACAAGTAAATAACGTCCATCTGTTCCCCACTATCCACTGCGCTTGTTATATCCTAAAAGAACTTCAGTAAGTTTGTCAAACATAACTTCCCTTTGCTGAATCCATGCTGTGTCTGCCTGATGCATCCATTTCTTTCCAGATGCCTTGCTATTTCTTCTTTAATGATAGCTTCAAGCATTTTCCCAACTACAGATATTAAACTAACTGGCCTATAGTTACCTGCCTTTTGCCTACATCCTTTTTGGAACAGTTGCGTGATATTTGCCATCTTCCAATCTGCCAGGACCTGCCCAGAGTCCAAAAAATTTTGGTAAATCATCACCAACGCCTCTACTATAACTTCTGCCATTTCTTTGAGTACTCTGTGATGCATTCCATCAGGACCAGGGGACTTATCTGTCTTCAGGCCCACAAGTTTGCTCAGCACTACCTCTTTAGTGATAGCTATTATATCGAGATCCCCACCTCCCATGGCATCCATAACATCTTAGATGTCTCCTTCACCATGAAAATTGACACAAAATAGTCATTCAGAGCCTTGGCCATTTCCTCATTACCCAGTATCAATTCCTCCTTCTCGTCCTCTGAGGGACCTACATTCACATTAGCCATCCTTTTCCACTTTTTGTAATTATAAAAACTTTTGCTATCCGTTTTTATAATTTGTGCTAGTTTATTTTCATAATCCAGTTTCCCTTTCTTTATTGTTCACTTCGTGGTACTTTGTTGCTTTTTAAAGTTTTCCCAATCTTCCAGTTTCGCACCACTCTTGGTGACTCTGTCTGCACGAGCTTTTAGTTTGATGCTGTCTTTTATTTCCTTAGTTATCCAAGGCTGGTTCTCCCCACCCTTACTGTCCTTGTTTTTAAATGGAATACACTTCTGTTGAGCACCGTGAATAATCTCTTGGAAAGTCTTCCTCTGTTCCTTAACTGTCCAACCATATAGCCTGTGTTCCCACTCTACACTAGCCAAATTCTCCCTCATCCCATTGCAGTCTCTATTGTTTAGGCATAATACCCTGGTATTCGATCAAACTATTGTGCCCTTCATTTGTATGAGAAATTCATTCATACTGTGATCACTCTTTCCAAGAGGATCCCTACTACAAGATCACTAATTTTACCTGTCTGATTGCACAGGACCAGATCGAAGATAGCACGTTCCCTTGTAGGTTCAGTAAGATGCTGTTCAAGAAAGCCATCACAGATGCATTCTATGAAGTCCTCCTCAAGACTGTCTCGACCAACTTGATTCACCCAATCTATGTGTGAGTTAAAGCCCCCCATAATTACTGCTGTTCCATTCTTGTATGCCTCAGATGTTTATTGCCTGTCCCACTGTACTGTTATTATTTGGTGATTGATAGACAACTCCCATCAGTGAATTTTTCCCTTTACTATTCCTAATCTCTACTCAGATGGATTCAACATTCTGCTCCTTAGATCTTACATCGTCTCTCACTATCGCCCTGATCTCATCTTTAATTAAGAGTGCTACCTCACCTTCCTGCCTATCCTGTATTAGCAGATATCCCATGATATTTAATTCCCAGTCCTCTCTACCTTGGACTGGGAAGGTCAGGGTGAGGCCATACCTGGAGTACTGTGTGCAGTTCTGGTTTCCTTACTTGAAGAAGGATATACTGGCTTTGGAGGTGGTGCAGAGGAGGTTCACCAGGTTGATTTCAGAGATGATGGGATTAGACTATGATGAGAGATTGACTCGCCTGGGACTGTACCCGATGGAATTCAGAAGAATGAGAGGAGATCTTATGGAAGCATATAAAATTATGAAAGGGACAGATAACATAAGAAGCAGAAACATTGTTTCCAGTGGTAGGTAAAACTAGAACTAGGGGACATAGCCTCAAGATTCAGGGGAGTAGATTTAGGACGGAGATGAGGAGGAACTACTTTTCCCAGAGAGTGGAATGCCAACATTGCATTTGCCTTCTTTACCATAGATTTGACCTGTAAATTAACCTTCTGAGAGTCTTGCACAATGACTCCCAAGTCCCTCTGCACCTCTGATATTTGAACCTTCTCCCAATTTGGATAAAAGTCTGCACTATCGTTCCTTTTACCAAAACACGTTTCCCAACACTGCTACTTTTTTGGTCATTCTTCCAATTTGTCTAATTTCTGTTGCAATCGCGTTGCTTCCTCAGCACTACCTACCCTTCAATCTGTTTTCGTATTGGCCACAAACTTTGCCACAAAGCCATTATCCGAATCATTGACAAACAATGTGAAAAGTAGCGGTCCCAAAACTGACCCCTGAAGAACTTGTCACTGGTAGCCAACCTGAAAAGGCCTCCTTTATTCTTTCTTTTCAAATCTTTTTATTATTATGAAATTATTCAAAAATAACATGAGTACATTGAAGTAAACAACACTTACAATGTCTCAAGGAAAAATCATTTTAAGGATTGAAAAATTTTTGGTGATAATAAAATAACCCTACTAAGCATTTATTTATGAACTATTTATTTAGTAGATGGAGTCAACTTACATTTTCACTTGTCGGTCGTATCCGTATAGTTAAAATAATTTTACCAAAATTTTTATATTTATTTCAGAATATCCCTGTTTTTTTGACTAAGAAGTTTTTTGATTAGATTGATTCTATTATTTTATCTTTTATTTGGAATAATAAAAGACCAAGAATTGGTAAATGTCACTTACAAATGTTGAAAAAGGATGGAGGTCCTGCTAAGAATGTATTACTGAGCTGTTAATGTGCAATACATGTGCTTTTGGTTATATTGGGTTGATAAGAACGATCGGCCAATTTGGGTAGACCTGAATTTGAAAGCTGTGAAACAGTTTTATTTAACCTCGTTATTGGGAGTTGCTTTACCTATACAATTAGCTAAAGTTACTAATTTAAACCTATACCCTGTGATTAAGCATTCTTTACAAATTTGGCTCCAGTTCCGCAATTTTTTTAATCTTAAAAAATTTAAACTTTGTAGTTTAATTTATTGAAATTACTTTTTTAAGCCGCCTTTGAGTGATCCAATTTTTTTACTCTGGAAAAATAAAGGTATTAATTCTTTTTTGGATTTATTTAAAGAAGATAGATTGATGTCTTTTGAGTAATTAGTTAATAAATATTCTCTTTCATACTCACACTTTTTACAATACCTTCAAGTTAGACAGTTAGGCAGGTATGATATTGTGGCCATCACTGAGACCAGGCTAAAGGATGCATGTCTCTGGGAGCTGAACGTCCAAGGATACACGATGTATCGGAAGGATAGGAAGGTAGGCAGAGGGGGAGGCGTGGCTTTATTGGTAAGAAATGATATTAAGTCGTTAGAAAGAGGTGATATAGGATCGGAAGGTGCAGAATCTTTATGGGTTGAGCTAAGGAATAGCAGGGGTAAAAAGACCCTAATGGCAGTTATTTATAGGCCTCCAAACAGCTGCAGGGATGTGGACTACGAATTACAACTGGAAATAGAAAAGGCTTGTCAGAAGAGCAGTGTTATGATAATTGTGGGGGATTTTAACATGCGAGTAGATTGGAAAAATCAGGTTGGCACTGGATCTCAAGAGAGAGAATTTGTAGAATGTCTGCGAGATGGCTTTTTAGAACAGCTTGTTGTTGAGCCCACTAGGGGATCGGCTGTACTGGATTGGGTATTGTGTAATGAACCGGAGGTGATTGAAGAGATTGAGGTGAAGAAACCCTTAGGAGGCAGTGATCATAACATGATTGAGTTCACTGAAATTAGAAAAAGAGAAATCGAAATCTGATGTGTCGGTGTTTCAGTGGAGTAAAGGAAATTACAGTGGCATGAGAGAGGAACTGGCCAAAGTTGACTGGAAAGAGACACTGGCGGGAAAGACGGCAGAGCAGCAGTGGCTGGAGTTTATGCGAAAAATGAGGAATGTGCAAGACAGGTATATTCCAAAACAGAAGAAATTTTTGAGTGGAAAAAGGATGCAACCGTGGTTGACAAGAGAAGTCAAAGCCAAAGTTAAAGCAAAGGAGAGGGCATACAAGGAAGCAAAAATTAATGGGAAGACAGTGGATTGGGAAGTTTTTAAAACCTTACAAAAGGAAACCAAGAAGGTCATTAAGAGAGAAAAGATTAACTATGAAAGGAAACTAGCAAATAATATCAAAGAGGATACTAAAAGCTTTTTCAAGTATATAAAGAGTAAAAGACAGGTGAGAGTAGATATAGGACCGATAGAAAATGATACTGGAGAAATTGTAATGGGAGATGAGGAGATGGCAGAGGAACTGAACAAGTATTTTGCATCAGTCTTCACTGAGGAAGACAGCAGGATACCGGACACTCAAGGGTGGCAGGGAAGAGAAGTGTGCGCAGTCACAATTACGACAGAGGAAGTACTCAGGAAGCTGAATAGGCTAAAGGTAGATAAATCTCCTGGACCAGATGGAATGCACCCTCGTGTTCTGAAGGAAGTAGCTGTGGAGATTGCGGAGGCATTAGCGATGATCTTTCAAAAGTCGATAGATTCTGGCATGGTTCCGGAGGACTGGAAGATTGCAAATGTCACTCCGCTATTTAAGAAGGGGGCAAGGAAGCAAAAAGGAAATTATAGACCTGTTAACTTGACATCGGTGGTTGGGAAGTTGTTGGAGTCGATTGTCAAGGATGAGGTTACAGAGTACCTGGAGGCATATGACAAGATAGGCAGAACTCAGCATGGATTCCTTAAAGGAAAATCCTGCATGACAAACCTATTACAATTTTTTGAGGAAATTACAAGTAGTCTAGACAAGGGAGATGCAGTGGATGTTGTATATTTGGATTTTCAGAAGGCCTTTGACAAGGTGCCACACGAGGCTACTTAACAAGATAAGAGCCCATGGAATTACGGGAAAGTTACATACGTGGATAGAGCGTTGGCTGATTGGCAGGGAACAGAGAGTGGGAATAAAGGGATCCTATTCTGGTTGGCTGCTGGTTACCAGTGGTGTTCCACAGGGATCAGTGTTGGGGCTGCTTCTTTTTACATTGTACATCAACGATCTGGATTATGGAATAGATGGCTTTGTGGCGAAGTTTGCTGACGACACGAAGATAGATGGAGGGGCCGGTAGTGCTGAGGAAACGGAGAGTCTGCAGAGAGACTTGGATAGATTGGAAGAATGGGCAGAGAAGTGGCAAATGAAGTACAATGTTGGAAAGTGTATGGTTATGCACTTTAGCAGAAAAAATAAACGGGCAGACTATTATTTAAATGGGGAAAGAATTCAAAGTTCTGAGATGCAACGGGACTTGGGAGTCCTCGTACAGGATTCCCTTAAAGTTAACCTCCAGGTTGAGTCAGTAGTGAAGAAGGCGAATGCAATGTTGGCATTCATTTCTAGAGGAATAGAGTATAGGAGCAGGGATGTGATGTTGAGGCTCTATAAGGCGCTGGTGAGACCTCACTTGGAGTACTGTGGGCAGTTTTGGTCTCCTTATTTAAGAAAGGATGTGCTGACGTTGGAGAGGGTACAGAGAAGATTCACGAGAATGATTTCGGGAATGAGAGGGTTAACATATGAGGAACGTTTGTCCGCTCTTAGACTGTATTCCTTGGAGTTTAGAAGAATGAGGGGAGACCTCACAGAAACATTTCGAATGTTAAAAGGCATGGACAGAGTGGATGTGGCAAAGTTGTTTCCCATGATGGGGGAGTCTAGTACGAGAGGACATGACTTCAGGATTGAAGGGCGCCCTTTCAGAACAGAAATGCGAAGAAATTTTTTTAGTCAGAGGGTGGTGAAGCTATGGAATTTATTGCCACGGGCAGCAGTGGAGGCCAAGTCAGTAGGCGTATTTAAGGCAGAGATTGATAGGTATCTGAGAAGCCAGGGCATCAAAGGTTATGGTGAGAAGGTGGGGCAGTGGGACTAAATAGGAGAAAATGGATCAGCTCATGATAAAATGGCGGAGCAGACTCGATGGGCCGAATGGCCTACTTCTGTTCCTTTGTCTTATTGTCTTATGGTCTTATTTCTTACAAAAATATTTAAGTAATTTTCCTTATATATTGGAGGCTGACCTGTTAGATGCTATTATGAGTATGAACCCTTCAACAAAGGGTTCTATTGGAAGAATTTATAATTTATTATTACAATGGGATACGTGTCCTTTATTTAAGATTAAACAAGATTGGGAAAAGGTACTCAATTTAACTTTTATGACGGAGGATTGGATGCGGATTCTGAAGCTGGTTAACTCTTCTTCGATCTGTGCTAGTCATTCACTGATTCAATTTAAAATTGTATATCATTACCATTTGATGAAGGAGAGACTGTCTAAGATATTTTCTAATGTTGATAGTTATTGTGATAGATGTAAAACTGAGACAGCTACATTGACACATGTGTTGGTCTTGTTCTATATTGGAACAGTTCTGGAAGTCAGTTTTTTCAATAATTTCTAAAGCACTTAAAATTAATTTACAACTTAAATTAACTGTGCTCTTTGGAATAATTCCTCAAAATATCCGTGGTATCTCTGTGTCTGACCAACATGTTATTGTATTTGTTACATTGATAGCTTGGAGGGCAATTTTGTTGAAGTGGAAGGATACATCAGCTCCCACTTTGTCACAATGGTTCTCTCAAGTGATGCTGTGTCTTAGTTTGTAGAAAATTAGAAGTCGAACCTTTGAACCTTTATTTGATTTTGAAAAAAGATGGGGTTTATTTGCTCGTTATTATCATTTGAGTTAATTGATAGATTTCCTCCACGATTTAATTGTAAATTTTTGGTATAGATTTTTTTCTTGCTGGCGGTTTGATGTTTACCTTTAGAAGCTTTTTGTATGACGCATGGGTCGTACACCTAATGGGGTTCCCCCCCTTTTTTTTCCTTTGTTCCCACTCGCTGCCTCCTGCCTGTCAGCCATTTCGCTATCTATGCCAGTATCTTTCCTGTAATGCCATAGGATTTTATCTTGTTAAGCAGCCTCATGTGTGGCACCTTATCAAATACCTTCTGAACATCCAAGTAAATGACATCCACTGCCTCTCCTTTGTCCACCCAGCTTGTTACTTCCTTGAAGAAATCTAACAGGCAAGATTTCCCTTTACGGAAACCGTGCTGACTTTGACTTATTTTATCATTAGTTTCCAAGTACCTCAAAACTTCATCATTAGTAGTGGACTCCCAACAATTTTCCAGCCACTGAGGTTAGGCCAATTGGCCTATAATTTACTTTCTTTTGCCTTCCTCCCTTCTTAAGGAGTGGAGTGACATTTGCAATTTTCCAGTACTGCAGAACCATGCCAGATCAAGTGATTCTTGAAAGATCATGACCAATTCATCTGCTATCTCTTCAGCAACCTTTTTCAGAACTCTGGGATGTAGTCCATCTGGTCCAGGTGACTTATCCACCTTTAGACCTTTCAGTTTGCCTAGCACTTTTTCCTTTGAGATAGCAATGGTACTCTCTCCTGCTCCCTGACACTCAAAGGTCCTCAGGCACACTACTAGTGTTTTCCACAGTGAAGACTGATGCAAAGTACTTATTAAGTTCATCCACCATTTTTTTGTCTCTTCTCTCCCCCCCCCCCCCCATGCTACCTCATCAGCATCATTTTCTAGTGGTCCAATATCGACTCTCACCTCCTTTTTACTCTTTATATAACTGAAAAAAATTGTTAGTATCCTGCTTTATATTATTGGCTAATTTTCCCTCAGATTTCATCCTTTCCCTTCTCCAGCCCTTTGGTATGAACATTGAATTCTCCAACTTCTGGTAATTCCCTCCCCCTCCCTTCCCCTATCCCTATTTCACTCTGCCCTCTCCCCCAGCTGCCTACTACTTCCCTCATGGTTCCGCCTCCTTCTGCCTATTGTGTTTTCCCCTAATCCTTCTTCACCTTCTCTGCCTATCCCCTCCCGGCTTCCCCTCCCCCACCCCTTTATCTTTCCCCTTACTTGTTTTTCACCTGGATCTTACCAGCCTTCTCCTTGCCACCCTTCCCCCACCTTCTTTATAGGGCCTCTGCCCCTTCCCTCTTCAGTCCTGACGAAGGGTTCCGGCCCGAAAAGTTGACTGATCATTTCCACGGATGCTGCCCGACCTCTGAGTTCCTCCAGTGTGTTGTGAGTGATCCTTTCTCTTCTTACTGCTTTTGTAGTTACCACTTGTTGGATTTTAAAAACTTCCCAGTCATCCTACTTCCCACTCGCTTTTGCTACCTTATTTGCCCTTTCCTTGGCTTTTATGCAGTCCACAACTTCCCTGGTCTTGCCTACCCCTGCCACTTGAGATCTTCTTCTGTGGGATATATCTATCCGGCATTTGTGAACTAGAAACTTCAGCCACCTCCGCTCTGGCTTCATCCATGGCAGTATCCCTTCTGTTCTACCTGGGCAAGCTCCTTTCTCATGCCTTTTTAATTCCCTTTATTCCATTGCGATACTAATATATGTGACTTATGCTCTTCCCTCTCAATTTGCAGTATGAATTCAATCATATAGTGATCACTGCCTCCTAAGGATTCCTTTACCTTAAGCTTCCTAATAAAATCTGGATTATTACACAACACTCAATCTAAGATGGCGCTCAAGCACAAACTGCTCTAAAAAACCATCTCATAGGCATGCAACAAATTTCCTGTCTTGCAATTCAGCACCATCCTGATTTTCCTAACCCCCTTGCATATTGAAGACCCCCATTACAGTTGTGACATCACTCTTAATACATGCCCTTTCCAGCTCCCATTGCAATCTCAATCCCTCATCTTGGCTGCTATTTAGAGGCCAATAGATGATTCCCATAATGGTTTTTTTAATGGAGTTTCTTATCTCCACCCACAAATATTCAACATTCTCTGACCCTATGTCACCTCTCTCTAAAGATGTAATTCCATCTCTTACCAACAGAGCCACACTCCCAAGTCAAGTCGTCACTTTTTTTTGTCATTTCAACCATAACTGCTGGTACAGTATACAGTAAAAACGAGACAACGTTTTTCAGGACCATGGTGCTACATGAACAATACAAAAACTACACTGAACTACGTAAAAAACAACACAAAACTACACTAGACTACAGACCTTCCCAGCACTGCATAAAGTGCTCAAAACAGTGCAGGCATTACAACAAATAATAAACAAGACAATATGCACAGTAGGGGGCAATAGGTTTATAATTATAAATAAATAGAGGTATCAATCCAGGCTCTGGGTACTCAGGAGTCTGATGACTTTGGGGAAGAAACTGTTACATAGTCTGGTCGTAAGAGTCCGAATACTTCAGTGCCTTTATCCAGATGGCAGGAGGGAGAAGAGTTCGTATGAGGGGTGTGTGGGGTCCTTCATAATGCTGTTTGCATTACGAATGCAGCGTGTGGTGTAAATGTCTCCAATGGTGGGAAGAGAGACCCCAATGATCTTCTCAGCTGACCTCACTATCCGCTGCAGGGTCTTGCGATCCGAGATGGTGCAATTTCTGAACCAGGCAGTGATGCAGCTGCTCAGGATGCTCTCAATACAACCTCTGTAGAATGTGGTGAGGATGGGGGGTGGGAGATAGACTTCCCTCAGCCTTCGCAGAAAGTAGAGACGCTACTGGGCCACCTATGCCTTCCCACCTATCCTTTTGATATAAAGTATATCTTTTGATGTTAAGCTCCCATCTATGGCCTTCTTTCAGCCACGGCTCAGTGATGCCCACAACCAATTTCTAATTGCACCATGAGTTCATCCACCTTATTCCAAATTACACATGCATTCGAATGCAGCACCTTCAGTCCTTCAGTTTTATACTAAAAACATTTCATTAGCTTTGATTATTTGCTGTACCTACATGTTAACATGTGTTAAGATTCCCAGATCCCTTCATTGCACAATGCTTTGCATTTACTCTTTATGAATCACAATTTTGTTTTATTTGTCCTGACGAAGGGTCTCGGCCTGAAACATCGACTGTACCTCTTCCTAGGGATGCTGCCTGGCCTGCTGCGTTCACCAGCAACTTTGATGTGTGTTGCTTGAATTTCCAGCAGCTGCAGAATTCCTATTGTTTTTGTTTTATTTATGCAGTTTGGAGGAGTATTTGCTTGACGCGCTTTTGCACATAAGCTTAAAATTACCACTTTATTTCTGATTGCTAATGTCTGTGATGAATTGAGTTGACTCCGTTTGGGTGACTTTAATATAAATCATTGTTTGATCCTTTAGCTGTAATTAAAGCATGATATAGTGGAGATTTTATAGTATGCAGCGTAAGCAATACCTCAAAGTAAATACTGTATTTAAAATTAACCAATGTTTTTCATTTCATAATAATGTTTGGGTAGTGTTGAATAGTTCTTCTATTCTGATCAGGCACCAGCTATATCAAAACTGATTTTTGAAATCTCATACATTGCCCCCAGAATTAATAGTTTGGTGGGTGAGAAGGAACTGTGTAAATGTGCGCTAGTAGATCACAGGTTTGACAAACTGACTTAATTGACCTTGTCTGGAATTTCAGTCAGGGCTGAATAGTATTGGACTGATTGAACTAACTAGTTAAACTGGGACTAAGCTCTTCGCTCTAGTCAAAAAAAGGTCTGCTGTGAAAGGTGTTGTGTAAGGAATTGTCAAAGATCAGATTTCTGTTAAAAAATGATGCTGTTTATAGTTTAAAGTATATTTATTATCAAAGTACATGTATGTCACCGTATATAGCCCTGAGATTTGTTTTCTTGTGGACACACGCCGTAAATCCAAGAAACACAATGAAAGACCACATCCCACAGGACGGACAGACAACCAATGTGCAAAAACGGCAAAGGAGAAAACATAATAATAAAAAATGAATAAGCGATAAATATCGGGAACATGAAATAAATATTGGGAAGAAGCTTTGAACAGTGGCCAGTCGGAGAGATTGGAAGCTGGACAAGGCATAGTTCACTCAGGGTTGCTAATTGAGTAGAAAAGGTAGCAACTCACAGCAGTTTTGGAGCTTTGAGCAGCAGTTAATCAGTGTTCAGGATTGATTAGCAAAGTAAGGCAAGGGCAAGTAGAGTGGCCATCGTTGGAGTGCAAAGTTAGAGTGGAGACTTTGAGGCTTTAGCTCTTCAAGGCTTCAACAAGGAGAGGCTTCAGCTTCAGTCAGAGAAGGCAAAAAAAGCTGTAGGTGGAGTTTTTTCCCCCTTTATAGTTGCTCAGTTAGAGTAGTAGAGATGTCAGGCTAGATAGTGGAGTGTGCCTCTAACGGGATTTGGGAAGGCAGGGAGACCTTTGTATCCCAAATGACTACAGCTGTGAGAAGTGGATCCATCAGCAGCTTCTAACAGTCCACGTTAAGGAGTTGGAACTAGAACTGGATAAACTCTGGATCATTTGGGAAGCTGAGGGTGTGATAGGTTGAACATATAGAGAGGTAGTTACACCCAAGTTGCAGGACACAGCAAAATGGGTGACAGTCAGGAAGGGGAAAGGGCTTAAGGAGCCAGTTCAGAGTACCCCTATGGCCATCCACCTCAACAACAGATTTATCACTTTGGATACTGTCGGGAGGGATGACCTAGCAGAGAAAAGTCACAGCAGTCACGTCTCTGGTACTGAGTCTGACTTTGCGATTCAGAAGGGAAGGGGGAGAAGAGGTGACTTGTGGTGACAGGGAATTCATTAGTTGGGGGAACAGAAAGGAGGTTCTGAGGATAAGAATGTGATTCCCAGATGGTATGTTGTCTCCCAGTTGCCAAGGTCTGGGACATTTCAGATCAAGTCCTCAGCATTCTTAATTGGGAGGGTGAACACTGAGAGGTTGTGATCCATGTCAGTACCAATGATGTAGGTAAGAAGGGTGACAAGGTTCTGTAAAGGAAGTTTAGAGAGTTAAGTGCTAATTAATGGGAAGGACCTCCAGTGTTGTAATCTCAGGATTGCTACCCATGCCATGTGCTGGTGAGGCCAGAAATAGGAAGGTTATACAGTTTAACACATGGCTAAGGAGTTGGTGTAGGAGGGAGGGCATAAGATTTTGGAGCATTGTGCTCTCTTCCAGGGGAGGTGGAACTTGTACAGAAGAGATGGTTTGCACCTGAACTGGAGGGGTCTAATATCTTTGTGGGAAGGTTTGCTGGTGCTACACGGTGGGATTTAAAATATGGTTGCAGAGGGATGGGAACCAGACTGCCTGAACAGTTAGTAAAGAGGTTGTGGTGACAGATGTTGGTAAGACCTCAGACAAAATTAGGAATTGGAAGGTTGAGAATGGTGTAAAGTGTCCTGAGCTGCGTCTACTTGCACGAAAAAGTTTATGAATCCTTTACAGTTACTTGGTTTTCTGCATTAATACTCATAAAATGTGGTCTGGTCTTCATGTAAGTCACAATAATAGATGAACACAATCTGCTTAAACCAATAACACACAAAACAGTTGTACTTTTCACATCTATATTGTACTCATTTTCCAGGATGGAAAAAGTACACGGACCCTTGTATTGAATAACTGGTAGAATTTCCTTTAGCAGGAATAACCTCCATCAAACATTTTCTGGAACTACTGGACAGACTTGCACAATGGCGAGGAGGAATTTTATACCTTTCTTCCATATAAAACTGTTTCAGTTCATCAATATTTCTGAGATACCTTGCATGAACTCTTCAAGTCATGCCATCTCAATTGGATTAATTGGCTCTGACTTGGCTACTACAAAACACAGATTTTCTTCTTTTTTAATCATTCTGTTGTTAATTACTCTTGTCTTTTCAATAATTGTCTTGTTGCATCATCCAACTTCTATTAAAGGTGACAGACTGCTACCCTGACATTCTCCTGTAAAATGTCTTAGTACAATTTTGAATTCATTATTCCTTCAGTGATTGCAAGCTGTCCAGGCCCTGAGGCAGAAAGCAGCCCCAAACCATGATACTCCTTCCACCATGCTTCACAGTTGGGATGAGGTTTTAGTGATGGTGCGTAGTGCACTTTTTCCTCCAGACATAGCAATTTGTATTTCTGCCAAAAAGTTCAAAGTTTGTCTCTCATCTGTCCACAGAACATTGTCCCAGGATCATTGTGGAATATCCAGGTGGTCTTTTGCAAGCTTGAGACCTTTAGCAATGCTTTATTTCTAGAGGGCAGTGATTTCCTCCGTAGTGTCCATCCATGAGCACTGTTCTTGTTCAGTGTTTTTCTTATAGTGGACACATGAACAGAGACTTTAGCTAGTTCTAGAGGTTTCTTCAGGTTTTTTGCTGTTACCCTTGTGTTCTTTTTCACCTTCTTCAGCATTCATTGATTGGAACACCTGATTCCAAATGTAGAAGGCATTACCCCAGAAGTTCACTTACTTCTTTGAACCTAGATTGTTTAAATGGTGTACTCAGTATTGAGAAGATTCAAGATTCAAGAAACTTTATTGTCATTCTAACCGTACATCAGCTCTGCAGGGCAGAATGAGACAGCGTTTCTCAGGAGCAGTGCAATCATAACATAACAAACAACACTAAATAATAAACATAACAAATAGTAAAACACAACAGCCACATGTCAGTCAAAATCAAGTTATAAGTGTCCAGTGCAAGTTAAAAGTGTCCAAAGCAGAGTCAGGTAGAGCAGCTATTTAGCAGTCTGACTGCCTGTGGTAGGAAGCTGTTTAGTAGCCTTGTGGTTTTAGTTTTGATGCTCCTGTAACGTTTGCCTGATGGCAGAAGAACAAACAGTTTATGGAGAGCGTGTGAGGGGTCTTTAATGATGTACCGTGTCTACTGGAGGCATCGACTCTGAAAGAGGTCTTGGACAGAAGGTAGGGAGACCCCAATAACCTTCTCTGCTCCCTTAACCACCCTCTGCAAGGCTTTTTTGTCGACAGCACTGCAGGAGTACCAGGTTGTGATGCAAAAGGTCAGCACACTCTCAACCACGCCTCTGTAGAATGTAGTTAAGATGTTAGTGGGGAGTGATACTTGTTTAAGCTTCCTCAGAAAGTGCAATCTCTGCTGGGCCCGTTTCACAATCCCAGTGGTGTTCCTGGACCAGGTGAGATTGTCTGAGATCTGCACCCCAAGAAACTTGATGTTTTCCACTCTCTCCACCGTGGAGCCGCTGATGTTGAGCGGTGTGTGCTCAGGCTGAGACAATCTGAAATCAACTATCATCTCCTTGGTTTTGGTGACATTAAGCATCAAGTTGTTATCCCTGCGCCAGCCCTCTAGGTGTTTGACTTCCTCCCTGTACATTGTTTCATCATTTTTGCTGATGAGCCCCACCACTGTGGTATCATCTGCAAATTTAATGATCAGGTTCTCCTTGAATCTGGCTGCACAGTCAGTGTAAACAGCAATGGGCTAAGCACACAGCCTTGTGGGGATCCAGTGCTCAGTGTGATGGAGTCAAAGAAGTTCCTGCCAACACGGACTGACTGTGGTCTCTGTCAAGAAATCCAGAATCCAGCAGTTCTAAGGCCAAGCAGCGACAGTTTCTCCACTAGTCTCTGCGGGATGATGGTGTTGAATGTTGAACTGAAATCAATGTACAGGATTCTGGCATAAGTGTCCTTGTTGTCCAAGTGAGAGAAAACTGTGTGCAGTGTGGTGGATATTGTGTCCTCCGTAGAGTGATTTGGACAATAAGCAAACTGTAGAGGATCCAGCGATGAGGGGAGGCTGGCTGTGATATGAGGCTTGAGAAGTTCCACACGGTAGGCTTATTCAGAAAGTTAGAAGGCATGGGATCCAGGGAAGTTTGACCAGGTGGATTCAGAATTGGCTTGCCTGCAGAAGGCAGAGGGTGGTGGTGCAGGGAGTACATTCAGATTGGAGGATTGTGACTAGTGGTGTCCCACAAGGATCTGTTCTGGGACCTCTACTTTTCGTGATTTTTATTAACGACCTGGATGTGGGGGTAGAAGGGTGGGTTGGCAAGTTTGCAGATGACACAAAGGTTGGTGGTGTTGTAGATAGTGTAGAGGATTGTCAAAGATTGCAGAGAGACATCGATAGGATGCAGAAGTGGACTGAGTTCAATCCGGAGAAGTGTGAGGTGGTACACTTTGGAAGGACAAACTCCAAGGCAGAGTACAAAGTAAATGGCAGGATACTTGGTAGTGTGGGGGAGCAGAGGGATCTCAGGGTACATGTCCATAGATCCCTGAAAGTTGCCTCACAGGTGGATAGGGTAGTTAAAAAAGCTTATGGGGTGTTAGCTTTCATAAGTCGAGGGATAGAGTTTAAGAGTCGCGATGTAATGATGCAGCTCTGTCCATACGAATTCGTTATTCAGTCGGAGAAAACACTCAAAGAGGCCATGTTTTTGCTCGAAATTATTTAGTTATTTAATTTGATCCGAGGAGAGGTAACCACCATACGCATCTGTAGCGTCTGGCAATCAACTCTGCCTAGCACGAATACAAGGTTACATTTATATCCAGAGAAAAAGGTTTCAGTTAGCACCTGTTTCCCCTGTCCACGCTTATTTTGTGGTTAGCAATCTCATCATGGTCACAATAGCTTCACGTGCAGAGGTACAGGTCAGTAAGCGCTTCTATTCTAAGAAATGAGCATGCAGTTGCAACATCCTAACCGTGCCCGGTTCTGTTGTCTAGTTCTCGCCCCTGCTATATTTTCCAGGTCACATACACCATTTAACCCTTCCTATCCCGTACTCTATAACCCCCTTTTCACTTGCACATTCCCTCCTTTTATCATCTCAATGATAACCACCAATATCACGGAAATCCTCAGGTATCGGTTCAAGCAGCTCACCACTACCATCATTGGTTTTGCTGGCATTAAGTCCCCTCGGGAGGCCATCATTCAGTTCAGAACACACTTTACTACGGCAATACAGACAAAGATTCCTATGATAGCCGTTAGTGCATAGATGGCACCATTAATCAACCAGTCCTTCCATGCTCCTAATCCCCAGTTTCCCCATCCTCCCCAGCCTATTCCTTCCTTAATTGATCCTAATTGTTCATCTATTTGGTTCACATAGGGTGTTATGTTTGCAGTAGCATCGTCCAGGCCCATTATGCTTTGATCTTTTACGATAATACATGTCCCACCTTCCCTCGCAAGGAGATAATCAAGGGCATAACAGTTCTTCATGGAGAAGAGGCATAGTCGGCTAAGGCTGTCCGTTATGAACTTTAATGCCCCCTGGGTAGCGTTTCCAAGACTTGTGAGGTCGCAAGCTAAGTAGTTCCTATTGTGGGCTGCCATGACTGCTCCAGAAGCCCCTCGGGAGAAAAAGCCGGCCGCCCCATACCCAGCCATTTGTCCCAAGGTGAGGGTAGTCAGTTTCCGGTAGTCTACACAGAACTCTTGGGAAACCTCTCTCTTAAGTCTTGCAGGTGGCGGTGCCAGGGGTCCCTAGGCCCCTGGGCAGGGAACCGCAGTGGGGAAGAAGGTGCCATAGGCCACTGAGGAAGGATAGGGGTGTTCCAAGAAATTGGTAGCCATGCCATTGTAGAAGAAGAAATACCCCTGAGAAGTGTGCAGGGTTTCAGTATATCCCTTGGCTGTCATCAGATACCCATGGTTCTTCCAGGCACTTGGGCTTTTACTGGGAGGACAGGAGGCCCATTTGATCCCCTCGATGTAGTCCGGGCGGGGGAACAGGTGGTTGTAGACTCGGAGGTGTGTGCGGTTTCCTTCTCCACATAGAAGGTGTTCTCCCCGGGACAGGGGCACACAATTCGACTTACTACAGGTACTGGTGACGCTCTGCCCTTTGTTCGAGGGGCGACATTGCCTTCTTTCGCAGATGTCATATAGGCAGGCGAGGGGTGTGCAAGCAAAAATGTCAGAGCATCCCCATCCTGTCCCGGTGTAACAGTTCTCATAGCCTGGGCCTCCCCGCGGGGGTTTGGGGTTGCCCTCCCACCAGAGGTCTCCCTTAAACCATTCCGTACTGTAACGGTGGTTGCTACTTGTCCATGTAATGTTAGCCGGAGGAAGTAGACAGTCCGCCACAGGGGCCTTGGTGGGGTCATAGATAAGTTTCACCCTTCTTTCCTTAGGCAGGATACTGTTGCGGGAGGCACACCGGAAAGGTTGGTAAGTGCGGTCCCAGTGCGGGAAGATAGTGAATAGGGAGGAGACACTCGCGGGGAGAGGATAACAGATGACAGTGGTTTCAAATAATCATCTATGTACCTTTTGAAAGTAATTTTCACTGGCATATCCGGGGGGTGGGGGGGGGGATGCTTCCAAGTGTGGAGCCTTCGGTGAAATCCCAATTCCTTTTTTTTTCAAGGTGCCCCTCTTTGAGCCCACTAAGGATGTTGAGGTCCCTTTTAGGGCTCCCCGGGAACACCTTCCTTTATAGGACTTGTTTTCTAGTTGGTTCTCCATTCGGTTCCTTCTGCATTCAAAATTTTCCATTCCCCTAATTCATTGTCCCTTACACATCAGAACATCCTGACTGCAGAGATGATAAACCTTATTTTCCCGCTGTGTATCGTAGGTATGTACTCGTCCCCTGATCCTACCCGTAGTTCCTACTATCCCTAAAAGGATACAAACAATCAAAGTTATCCTACCTTCCATCCCCCGGGCAAGGTTTTAGGTCTGTGGCACTCCAAAAAGACAAAGTTCAATCATACACAGGGGACAATCTTAGTACAATTATCAGTACTCTTTTAATCCTTCATAGTACCTGGTAATTCTGGGTCCCAGCGTTTGCAGTCGCTCAGATGGATCCAGCGCTCTTGTCCTTCCACCTTGACCGCTGAAGGGGTCTGCAGGAGGACCTGGTGCAGTTCCTTCCACCGAGGTCCCAACTTTGTTCTTTCCCAGTCTCGGATCAGCACCCAGTCGCCAGGTTCGGGGTTAGGCCAGTCGCTGTTGTTTGCTCCCTCCTTATAGGCTTTCACAACCTGAGTATGGAGGAACTTCAAAGAGAGAGTTAATTGCCTACAATAGTCCTGTAATTCTTGTCCCATTACTTGTAAGTCCACTACCGGAGGGGGAGGTCTGTCACTGTCCCAGGGAGTCCTACCAGGTCATCCATAAACTATCTCTGCTGCGGTTAGTCCTGTCCCAATCTGGGGAGTGATCCGCATATGATATACTGCCAGCGGAAGCACTTTCAACCAGTTCGATCCGGTCTCTAGGGTTAGTTTAGTCAATTTGTCCTTTAGTATCCCATTAGCCCTTTCCACCAGTCCTGCCGCTACAGGATGGTGGGAGCAATGGAACTGCTGGTCTATCTTCAGTAATTCACAGAGTTCCTTATTGATCTTTCCAATGAAGTGCGGCCCATTGTCTGAAGACAAGCAACAGTGGATTCCAACTTGTGGTATGATGTCCTTTACTAGTATTTTAACCACCATACTTGCTTTGTTATTGGTGGTCGGAAAAGCCTCTATCCATCTGCTAAACACATCTACTATCACCAAGCAATATTTGTAACAGTGTACTCGAGGCAGCTCAATAAAGTCCATTTGTAACACTTCAAAAAGGCCCTCCTGGAAGTGGAATTCAGCCTCTTTCGCATTTGATAGATTTTCCAGGGTTTGCCTTCTGGCAGGTTAGGCATGGCCTGGCTCTATCCTCTGCTGCCTCCTGCCTGTTAGGGCTCCACCAGGTTCTGAGCAATATCGCACACATTGCCTCCTTGCCCAGATGTGTATCAGTGTGCAGTTTATCGACAAGAAGGGGTAACTGTGCATCTGGGGCGCATATTTGTCCCGCTGGTGTCTTCCAGAGATGCGTTACAGAGTCTTGAACGCAATTGTCACGCCACAGGTCAATTTCAGCCTCAGGGGCGTCCCCCTGGGACTGCAAAATGGTGGATATGTCAGGACTATTAGGGGGCCTGCGTGATAGCAATGCACGCTGTTCTGTGCTCACTTCCCAGGGGCCAAGTAGGGATGCCTCCTTCACTGCCGCGTCGGCGAGGGAGTTACCCTGGGTCACCGAGGAGGCGTCTGTTAAATGGGCAGCACATTTAATAATTGCCAATTTGGAGGGCAACAGTATGGCTTTAAATAAGTTGGAGATATAATCAGTATTGGCAGTAGGTTTGCCCATTGAGGTCTGGAATCCGCGCTTCGCCCAGAGGGGCCCGAAGTCATGGGTGACGCCAAAGGCACAGCGGGAGTCCGTATATATATTTGCGCTGACTCCCGAGGCTTAAATGCAAGCCCTAGTGAGGGTGAACAATTCCGCCTTCTGGGCCGAAACGGGAGGTTTAAGGGCCGCTGCTTCTAAGGTCTGGGAGGGGGATGTCACAGCGTAGCCAGCCACCCGGTTGCCTGCAGGGGAGATCGAAGAGGATCCGTCCACGAAAAGAGTAAGGTCAGGGCTGGGTAGTACATGGTCAGAAAGGTCAGGTCGAGGGGAGGTAAGAAAGCAGTTAAGTTCTATGCAAGAGTGAGGGGGGTTAGTTAGGGGTGTCGGTGGCTCCTCTGAAAAGGATGCTGGATTGATAGCAGAGCAATATTCAAAAGTAAGGAGGGGTTCTGAAGGAGGGCAATCTCGTATCGATTAAGGCGGGCCTGGGTAAGATGTTGGGTACTGTGTGTAGTGAGCAGCGCCATCATCATGTGGGAGGTATAAACTGTTACTGGCTGCTGAAGGGAGATATTAGCAGCTGCCGTGACCATACTGTAGACGGCGGGTAATGCTTTAGTACACGGGGGAAAGCCCTGGGCCACTGGGTCCAAGGCTACAGAATAGTAGGCAACTGGATAGCGTTGGTCTCCGTGTGTTTGTGCCAAAACCACTGTTGTGCAGTCCTAAGTGGGAATTGTCGGGTCAACAGAGGCAAGTCATTCCCGGAATCATGATCAAAATTAGAGTTGGGGTCTGGATCATCAGGGTCCTGGGGGTCCAGGGTGGGACCATCGCCCAACAGCCCATCAGTTGGCGAGTTACCGCGTTGCGCTTCGGCCGGGGCGTTGGGACTGGAATCTGGGAGTGCTGTGTGGTCCGCGAGCGAGTTCGGGTAGCAACATAGTCCGAAAATTGTGGGGTACCTGATCCGCCATTAGTAATAGTCCTGGGAAGTATGGAGGATGCCGGGACGGGGGCCGTTACGGGGGTTGATGTGGGGATAGGAGAATAGGGTGGTTTCAAGACCTGACCTGAAGGATTTGGTAAACCGGGTGGGGGAGGAAGTGGGATTTCTGCAGGGCCTGAAGGAACCCTCATTGTCGGTTTCTTCGCTGGTGTCAAATAGAATCTGCAGTCCTGACATATCCAAAGGTGCACCTTTCCCAGTTGATTTAATTTGTTGTTTATCAAATAATTCACATAAGGCCTTAAAACTACATATGGACCGACCTGGCCCTGATCTTCGGTAATAGGGATGTTTCGTTTTTTGGTATTTTCTTCCCAGGATGTCTGTCTGGAATGCTCATTTAATCTGTCCGCTACTTTTACCCACTTCGTAATCAAATCTTTCCATTATTGAGAGCAATTTTGCTTTCAGACTTCAGTCACTGCTTTTTTGCATTTGTCCAGGTCCCAAGTTCCCCCCAACGGCCAATTCCACCCTCCCCCCTCATCTTTTATTTAAGCGCGCACTAAGACGTCTTAGATTCTTTTCTAGCTCCAGATTCTCCTTACTCATCTTTCCGAGTGGGGTGGTAATGTCCCCCTTATCCAAAGTCTGACCCATGTTTAGCACTTTACTCCCGCATCCACTTCAAGGTCCTAACCTTCGTGTGGGGGATTTCCGCTCTTGACAACCGGTCTAAGGCTGGATGCAGTTTCAGTGAAATATCACCCGCCCCTCCCCGATTCTCTTACTGCAGTACTCACGGGCGAGGCGACCTCAACTGAATCACTTGTAGAAAAGCGAGATTTCCACTAGTTCACAAGTGTACCTAAAACGTTTTTACAGCATCCGGATAAATTGCAGGGGAGAGCCACTTCCCCTGTGTTTGGCCAAACATCTGCTCTGCCCTATGCTGACGTTTAATCAATTTAATCTACATGCCCCGTCCCCTCCTACGCCAATTAGAATGGTTACCAGCTTCAAAATGTAATAGGTTACTGCCACTAACCCGCTGACCAATTTGCTGTAACACACTCAAAGAAAAATATAATAGATCACTACCAATGATCCGCCGCCCGATTTATTAGCACCGGCAGGCTTTAATGCTCACAATACTTCGTCGGGGATTCTAACCACTCATTGAGGTCTCGGACCTCCAAAGCAAATCCTGCGCGTCGGTCCCTGGCCTCGGAGTCCCCGACTCCCTGTTTTTCAGACACTATTTCTCTGCGCGTCGGCACCGGCCTCGGAGTTCCCGACTCCCTGTTTTTCAGACACTATTTCTCTGCACGTCGGCCCCTGGCCTCGGAGTCCCTGACTCCGCGTTTTTCAGACCCTATTTCTCATACAGATTCTCTTATCAGAAATCAATCAACATTAAAGCCACTTACCCTCGTGGCCTCTACCGACTGTGGTCCATGGAGTCCGCTGAGCAGCTCAACAGGAACCCTGAGGGGAACAAGCAACCAAAGGAGACCGTGAGAGGACCGGGAGAAAGTCACCCCGTGGGCCGTCCATCTCAGCAGCGTCCAGTGGATCACTAGTTCACTAACACCAGGATCGCTGGAGGCTCCCGTTGGGACTCCTGGCTGGCTCGCCAAATTGTCCATACCGATTCGTTAGTCAGTCGGAGAAAACATTCAGAGGCCACATTTTCACTCGATCAATTCTTTATTTAATTTGATCCAAGGAGAGGTAACCACCATACGCATCTGCAGCGTCTGGCAATCAACTCTGCCTAGCACGAGTACAAGGTTACATTTATATCCAGAGAAAAAGGTTTCAGTTAGCACCTGTTTCCCCTGTCCACGCTTATTTTGTGGTTCGCAATTTCATCATGGTCACAATAGCTTCACGTGCAGAGGTACAGGTCAGTAAGCGCTTCTATTCTAAGAAATGAGCATGCAGTTGCAACATCCTAACCGTGCCCGGTTCTGTTGTCTAGTTCTCGCCCCTGCTATATTTTCCAGGTCACATACACCATTTAACCCTTCCTATCCCGTACTCTATCCCCCTTTTCACTTACACAGCTCTATAAAACTCTGGTTAGGCCACACTTGGAGTACTGTGTCCAGTTCTGGTCACTTCACTATAGGAAGGATGTGGAAGCATTGGAAAGGATACAGAAGAGATTTACCAGGATGCTGCCTGCTTTAGAAAGTATGCATTATGATCAGAGATTAAGGGAGCTAGGGCTTTACTCTTTGGAGAGAAGGAGGATGAGAGGAGACATGATAGAGGTGTACAAGATAATAAGAGGAATAGATAGAGTGGATAGCCAGCGCCTCTTCCCCAGGGCACCACTGCTCAATACAGGAGGACATGGCTTTAAGGTAAGGGGTGGGAAGTTCAAGGGGGATATTAGAGGAAGGTTTTTTTACTCAGAGTGTGGTTGGTGCATGGAATGCACTGCCTGAGTCAGTGGTGGAGGCAGATACACTAGTGAAGTTTAAGAGACTACGAGATAGGTATATGGAGGAATTTAAGGTGGGGGCTTATATGGGAGGCAGGGTTTGAGGGTTGGCACAACATTGTGGGCCAAAGGGCCTGTACTATGCTGTACTATTCTATGTTCTATGTTCAAAACATTTAATCACTATGGGGGTCAGGGCAATGAGTACAACAGGACAAGAAGTTCAATTGTTTGTGTGTAATTAGTTTAGATTAGTGGTCTCCAATCTTTTTAAGCCCAAGATCCCCTACCTCGGCCTTAGTGAAAGGCAAGATCGACCTACTAAATTGTTTAGTCATGTGCATGCAGAAAAGACTGGAAGTAAAACCCCGCAACCCGGAAACAACCTATCTCCACAAACAGCCTTCCGCAGCGGGAGCACCACTATATACCATTATCTTAATTAGTATTACTTATTTTTATAATGCACACATTACAACACCTTTAATTCTATGTTTCATTATTTAATTTCATTTCAACACAAAAAATAAATGAATAAAAATTAATCGTTGCACTCATGCATACTGGGGCTGAATACCTTCTGCTAGCTCCCTGAGATTTAGCTCATAACTACAGACAGCCAGTTTGAGACAGTCTGTGAGATGTCTATCAGTAAGACAGCTCCTGTACTTAGATTTCATAATTTCCATCTGCTGCAGCACAGTGCCCTCGCAAACCTCCTGACAGACTGAATATTTGTATGGACAGTTTCCTTTGTTAGACTGAATGTTGAATCTGCCACGTTTTCAGGTGTTTGTATTGGTAAGCTGTTACTGAGACAATAGTATAAGTTTCAGAGGTACGCAAGATAATGACACCACTGTTTTTTGTTTCCCTGTTATTTACGTTTGGGGAATGTTGGAATTTAAAGGGGGAGAAGTGTTGTAATGTGAACATTATAAAGATAACTCAACAGACATCCCACCCTGCAAAAATTCATTTCGGGGAGGTAGCCCCATCAATTTGCAGGAGACTCCTGGAACTTCTGGGAGAGGTGGGATGTCTGCAATTGAGTAGCTCCTTAGCAGCTAGCCAGCTAGTTTAAATAACGTTAGCTATGCTAATGAACGAATGACACGTGTAAAACTCACCTCAACATGTCTTTTACGGTCTTAACCCACCATGGGCAATAGAAAGTCACTGTTGCAAACAGTGCAGCGAGCAACACTGTCAATATTTTTGACCCCTATTAGGCAGGGTACACTTTAGTCTGGGGTGACGTATGTTTTCTATTTAAAAGTTGCTGGTGAACGCAGCAGGCCAGGCAGCATCTCTAGGAAGAGGTGCAGTCGACGTTTCAGGCCGAGACCCTTCGTCAGGACTAACTGAAGGAAGAGTGAGTAAGGGATTTCAAGTGAGTAAGGGAGTCCTGACGAAGGGTCTCGGCCTGAAACGTCGACTGCACCTCTTCCTAGAGATGCTGCCTGGCCTGCTGCGTTCACCAGCATCTTTTGTGTGTGTTGCTTGAATTTCCAGCATCTGCAGAATTCCTGTTGTTTATGTTTTATATTTTCTTTTTTTGGAACACTCTGCCATGGCGCGCTCTCTCTCGCTCGCTCTCAAAAAAATCAATTTCCGGGATATTGTATATACAGGTGTCCCCCACTTTTCGAATGTTAGCTTTACGAAACCTTGCATTTACAAAAGGCCAACATTAGTTACCTGTTTTTGCTAACAGAAGGTGTTTTCACTGTTACGAAAAAAGGCAGTGCGCGAAAAGAGCGAGTAGCCAAGCTCCTCCCCTGGAACTGCATTCTAGCTGGCTTTGCTTAAACACGTGCCTGTGAGCAGCAAGATGAGTTCTACAGTATCGGAAAAGCCTAAAAGAGTTTGTAAGGGTGTTACACTTAGCGTAAAACTAGACATAATTAAGCGTTTCAATCGTGGTGAACGAAGTAAGGACAAAGTGAGTTTGGCTTGTGGAAGTTGACGAAGATGATGTTGAAGAGGTTTGGCATCCCATGACCAGGAACTGATAGATGAAGAGCTGATGCAATTGGAAGAGGAAAGGATAACAATTGAAACTGAATGCAGTAGCGAATGGACCGAAAGTGAAGTCATCCAGGAACTGAACGTGAAGCAACTGTGTGAGATTTTTGCTGCAATTGACAACAATGATTGCAGAAAAGTACGACTTTAATTTTGAAAGGGTACGTCAGTTTAGGGCATATTTGCAAAATGGTTTGAGTGTTTACAAAGAACTGTATGATAAAAAAATGTGTGAGGCTGAGCAGTCAAGCATACTGTCGTTTTTCAAGCCTTCCACATCAGCCACAGCAGACGACGAACCTCGCCCTTTGACATTGAGGCAGGCAGACATAGAAGAAGATGACCTGCCTGCCCTGATGGAAACAGACGACGATGAGATGACACCCCAGTGTCCCACCACCCCAACCCCTGGGCCACGGACTGATACATTGCCGCGGAGAATGCAGCGGTAGCCGGGACACACTTAGCTCAAATTGCCGATTGCATCGCCTCTGATCTGGGCCGACATTTACCTGCTGGGCGGCACCTAATTAATTAGCTTGTTTATTTTTGCTTTTTTCTTAAAGATGTGCTGGGTGCGTCCCGGCTACCATTGCATTCTTTGCAGATCGGTATCAGTCAGCGGCCTGGAGGTTGGAGACCACTGCACCACCCCAACCTCTGACGACTCAGCCTAACACACCAACATCAGTGTGCTTGGCACTGTCTTCCCAATTTTGGTAAGTGATACTACACTGTACAAACATTATTTCTACTTTATATAGGCTGTGTATTTATGCGTTATTTATCTGGCAGCTTCATAGCTTAAAGGTTACTGGAGAGAGTGTTTCTGCCAAGAGCGCTTGCGTGAGATTTTCACTATGGAGAACAGTGCGGCAGTGATTGTAGAAAAGTATTTCTACTTTATATAGGCTGTGTCTTTATCATATTATTCCTGCTTTTACTATATGTTACTGTTATTTTATGTTTTATGTGTTATTTGACATGATTTGGTAGGTTATTTTTTGGGTCTGCGAACGCTCACAAATTTTTCCCATATAAATAAATGGTAATTGCTTCTTCGCTTTACGAACGGTTTCATAGGAACACTCTACCTTTGGATGGCGGGGGAAACCTGTAATTTGCGGGCATCAGGGAGCCACTATCAATATGCGGGAGACTCCCGGAACTTCCGGGAGAGGTGGGATGTCTGAGTTAATATACAAATTAGGATAATGGCAATACAGCAACATTCCCGTCACGGAAAGATGCCTGCAAAGAGAGGCTGCCCCCAGGCAGTGGGGTCCCACCTCTGGTCCCTCCTACCTCAGTGCGGTGCATGGCAGGGGAGCTATACAAACATGCGCACTGGGCAGAAAGTATGGAAGTGAAACTCGGCAACCCGGAAACAACCCCCCCCCCCCCCACAAACAGCACTCAGCAGTGGGAGCACTGTCGCACTGCCATCATGCTAATTAGCATTACTTATTTCTATAATGCTCACATTACAACAGTATTTGTGTATTTATTTTTCAGTTTTTCCAGGATCTACTGGGAAAGTCTCAAAGATCGACTGGTCGATCGCGATAACCAGTTGGCGACCGCTAGTTTAGATAGATAGTGTTTGTTTATTATTGTGACTTAGATGAAGATCAGAGAACATTTTATGAGTGTTTAATACAATAAACCTGGTAATTGTGAAGGGTTCACAATCTTTTTCTTGCAACTGTATACTTCAGTGCAAGAAGTATTGTAGGAAAGACGGATGAGGTTAGCCCATGGATCAACACCTGGAATTATGATATTGTAGCCATTAGTGAGACTTGGTTGTGGGAGGATCAGGACTGGCAGCTCAATATTCAGTGTTCCATTGTTTTAGATGTGACAGAGCAGGAAGGATTAAAAGGCATTAATTATTAGTGAAAATGTCATGGCTAGAATTTGTCTCGTGAGGCGTTATGGATGGAACTGAGAAATAAGAAAGGTATGACCACAATAATAAGGCTATATTACAGACCACAGCACAGTCCAAAGGGTTTAGAGGAACAAATATGTCGAGAGGTTGCAGTCTGTTGCCAGAAACATAATGTTGTTGCAGTAGGTGATTTTAACTTTCCACATATTGACTAGGACTCCCAAATTGTAAAAGGACTAGATGATACGGAGTTTGTCAAATGTATTCAGGAAAGTTTCCTTAATTAGTACGTATATGTCCCAACAAGAGAGTGTGATACTTGATCAGCTACTGGGGAATGAAACAGGGCAGGAGACTGAAGTTTGTGTAGGGAAACACTTTGAATCTAGTGACCAGAATGTCATTTGGTCTGGTTAGAACCATAGAAGCTACAGCACAGAAACAGGCCTCTTGGCCCTTCTTGGCTGTGCCGAACCATTTTCTGCCTAGTCCCACTGACCTGCACATGGACCATATCCCTCCATACACCTCCCATCCATGTATCTGTCCAATTTATTCTTAAATGTTAAAAAAGAACCCGCATTTACCACCTCGTCTGGCAGCTCATTCCATACTCCCACCACTCTCTGTGTGAAGAAGCCCCCCCTAATGTTCCCTTTAAACTTTTCCCTCCTCACCCTTAACCCATGTCCTCTGGTTTTTTTCTCCTCTTGCCTCAGTGGAAAAAACCTGCTTGCATTCACTCTATCAATACCCATCATAATTTTATATACCTCTATCAAATCTCCCCTCATTCTGCTACGCTCCAGGGAATAAAGTCCTAACCTATTCAACCTTTCTCTGTAACTGAGTTTCTCAAGTCCTGGCAACATCCTTGTAAACCTTCTCTGCACTCTTTCAACCTTATTTATATCCTTCCTGTAATTTGGTGACCAAAACTGAACACAATACTCCAGATTCGGCCTCACCAATGCCTTATACTACCTCATCATAACATTCCAGCTCTTATACTCAATACTTTGATTAATAAAGGCCAATGTACCAAAAGCTGTCTTTACGACCCTATCTACTTGTGACGCCACTTTTAGGGAATTTTGTATCTGTATTCCCAGATCCCTCTGTTCCACTGCACTCCTCAGTGCCTTACCATTAACCCTGTATGTTCTACCTTGGTTTGTCCTTCCAACATGCAATACCTCACACTTGTCTGTATTAAACTCCATCTGCCATTTTTCAGCCCATTTTTCCAGCTGGTCCAAGTCCCTCTGCAGGCTCTTCCTCACTGTCTACTACACCTCTAGTCCTTGTATCATCAGCAAATTTGCTGATCCAATTTACCACATTATCATCCAGATCATTGATATAGATGACAAATAACAATGGACCCAGCACTGATCCCTGTGGCACACCATTAGTCACAGGCCTCCTCTCTGAGAAGCAGTTCTCTACTACCACTCTTTGGCTTCTTCCATTGAGCCAATGTCTAATCCAATTTACCACCTTTCCATGTATACCTAGCGACTGAATTTTCCTAACTAACCTCCCATGTGGGACCTTGTCAAAGGACTTACTGAAATCCATGAAAACAATATCCACTGCCTTCCCTTCATCCACTTTCCTGGTAACCTCTTCGAAAAACTCCAATAGATTGGTCGAACATGACCTACCACGCACAAAGCCATGTTGACTCTCCCTAATAAGTCCCTGTCTATCCAAATGCTTGTAGATTCTGTCTCTTAGTACTCCCTCCAATAACTTACCTACTACCGACGTTAAACGTACTGGCCTATAATTTCCCGGATTACTTTTCGATCCTTTTTTAAACAACAGAACAACATGAGCCACTCTCCAATCCTCCGGCACCTCACCTGTAGACAGCAACATTTTAAATATTTCTGCCACGGCCCCTGCAATTTCAACACTAGTCTCCTTCAAGGTCCGAGGGAACACCCTTTCAGGTCCCAGGGATTTATCCACTTTAATTTTCCTCAAGACAGCAAGCACCTCCTCCTTTTCGATCTGTACAGTTTCCATGATCTCACTACTTGTTTCCCTTAATTCCATAGACTTCATGCCGGTCTTTGGGTTGAGGTTCTAAATTGGAGAAAGACCAATTTTGATGGTATCAGAAATGATCTGGCATGTGTGGATTGGGACAGGCGTTTTTTTGGCGAAGACGTACTTGTTAAGTGTGGGGCCTTCAAAAGTGAAATTGTGAGAGTACGAAGCTTCTATGTGCCTGCCAGAATAAAAGGTAAAAATAATAAGTGTAGGCAACGTCAATTTTCAAGAGATATTGAAGTCCTGGTTAAGAAAATAAAAAAAGGTGCATAGTAGGTATAGGCAGATAGGAGCAAATGAGGTATTTATGGAGTATAACAAATACAAGCGAACACTTAGGAAATAAGTCAGGAGGGCCAAAAGGAGGCATGAGGTTGCCCTAGCAGACAAGGTGAAGGAGAATCCTAAGGGATTCTAGAGATATGTTAAGAGCAAAAGGATTGCAAGGGACAGAATTGGTCCTCTAGAGCATCAGAATGGTAATCCATGTGTGGAGCCAAAAGAGATGGGAGAGATCTTGAAGGAGGACGTGTTTGCTGTTCTGAGCCGCGTCAGGGTGAATAAATCCCTCGTGCCTGACAAGGTGTTCCCTTGGACTCTATGTGAGGCAAGTGCAGAAATTGCCCGGGCCCTAGGAGAGATATTTAAATCATCCTTAGTGACAG
This sequence comes from Mobula hypostoma, assembly GCF_963921235.1. Lineage (NCBI taxonomy): Eukaryota > Metazoa > Chordata > Chondrichthyes > Myliobatiformes > Myliobatidae > Mobula > Mobula hypostoma. Next base: position 114,206,524 of record NC_086104.1, read on the forward strand.
GTGAGGTACCGGCAATTGGAGGATAGCCAATGTTCCAAAGGCTGTAAACACAAGCCAGGAAATCATAGGCTGGTGAGTGACATCAGTAGTGGGAATGTTATTGGAAGATATTCTAACAGACTGGATATAGAAGTACTTGGATAGACATTAAGGATAGTCAGCCTGGCTTTTTGTGTCTTAGGCCATGTCTAACCAATCTTAGAGTTTTTCGAGGAAGTTAGCACTAAAGTGGATGAAGGCAAGGCAGTGGATGTTGTTTAATTGGACATAGGGCATTTAGACAAGGTCTCAGATGGGAGCCTGGTTGAGAAGGTTCAGTCACTTGGCATTCAAGATGAGGTAATAAATTGGATTAATCATTAGCTTTGTGGGAGAAGCCAGAGAGTGGTACTAGATGGTTGCCTCTCTGACTAGAGGCCTGTGACTTGTGGAGTGCTGCAGGGATCGGTGCTGGGTCCATTGTTCTTTGTCATCTATGTCAATGATCTGGATGTGGTGAACTGGATCAGCAAATTTGCAGATGACACCAAAATTAAGGATGTAGTGGACAGCGCGGAAGGCCAACGTGGCTTGCAGGGGGATCTGCATCAGCTGGAAAAATAGGTTGAATAATGACAGATGGAATTAAATGCAGACAAGTGACGAGGTGTTGCACTTCGGTAGGACCAACCAGGATAGGTCTTTCACAGTGAACGGTAGGGCACTGAGAAGCACGTTAGAGGAAAGAGATCTGGGAATACAGATCCATAATTCATTTACAGTGGTGTCACAGGTAAATAGGGCCTTAAAGAAAGCTTTTGGCACATTGGCTTTCATAAATCAAATTATTGAGTACAGGAGATGGGATGTTATGTTGAAGTTGGTGTCACAGGTAAATAGGGCCTTAAAGAAAGCTTTTGGCACATTGGCTTTCATAAATCAAATTATTGAGTACAGGAGATGGGATGTTATGTTGAAGTTGGTTAAGACGTTGGGGGGGGGCCTAATTTGGAGTATAGTGTGTAGTTTTGGTCACCTACAGGAAAGATGTTAATAATGTTGAAAGAGAACAGAGAAAATTTACAAGGATGCTGCCAGGTGTGGATATAAGAAAAGATTGAATTACTACTAACCAATTCAATATTTTGCGTCGGGAAAAAGATTGAAATAGTTAGGACTTTATTCCTTGAAACATAGATTTGATAGAGGTATGCAAAAATTATGAGGGATATAGATAGGGTAAATGCAAACAGGCTTTTTCCTCTAAGTTGGGTGGGACTACAACCAGAGGTCAAGGGTTAAAGCTGAAAAGCTTAAGTGGAACATGAGAGAAAACTTTTTTACTCAGAGGGTCATGAGAGTGTGGATCGAGCTGTCAGCTCGAGCTGTGGGGCATGCAAACTCTATTTCAACGTTTAAGTGAAGTTTGGATAGGTACATGGATGGTTTGGAGAGCTATGGTCCTGGTGCAGGTTGATGGAAGTAGAAAGGTTAAATTATTTTGGCATGGACTAGATGAGCCAAAAGACCTGTTTCGGTGCTGTACTTTTCTATGACTCTGAGATGAGTCCTTGAAAGTGAGTGCATAGGTTGTGGGAACAGTTCAGTGAACGGTTGAGTGAAGATAAACCCTGTGGTTCAAGAGCCTGATGGTTAAGAGTTAATAACTGTTCCTGAACCTGGTAGTGTGGGTTGTTTGGCTTCTGTACCACTTTCTTCATAGCAGCAGTAAGAAGAGAGCATACACTGGGTGGAGAGAGTCCTTGATGATGAATGGTGCTTCCTGACAACAGTGCTTCTAATAGTTCTAATCAGTGGTGGGAGAGGCTTTATCCATGTTGGACTGGGTGGTATCCATTACTTTTTGATGGATTTTCTGTTCAAGGGCATTGGTGTTTCCGTACCAGACTGTGATGCAACCAGTCAGTATACTCTCTACCACACATCTATAGAAGTTTGTCAAAGTAGAGGTGATGCCATGCTTTCTTTTAAATTGGATGAGTGCTGGGACCAGTACAAATCCTCTGAAATGATAACACCAAAGAATTTAATGTTGCTGACCCTTTCAACCTCTGATCCCTTGATGAGGACTGCCTCCTGGACCTCCAATTTCCTCCTCCTCCAGTCAATAATCAGCCTTGCTGTGTCTTGCTGACATTGAGTGAGAGGTGGTTGTTGTGGCACCACTCAGCCAGATTTCCAATCTCCCTCCTATATGCTGATTCATCACCACCTTTGATTTGGCCAGTGGTAGTGGTGTCATCATCAAACTTAAATATGGCATTGGATCTGTGTTTAGCCTCACATTCATAAGTATCAAGTGAGTAGAACAGGGACCACAGTAAACAGCCTTGTGGTATACCTGTGCTGATGAAGATCGTGGAGGAGATGTTTTTGCCAATTTTAACTAACTGGGGATCTGCAAGTGCAAAGATCCAATTGCACAAGGAGGTATTGAGGCCAAGATCTAGAAGCTTATTGATGAGCTTTGAAGGAATATTAGTATTGAATGACAAGCTGTATTTGATAAAGAACATCCTGGTGTATGCATCTTTGCAACTGAAATGTTCCAGGGTTGGCTGATGAGCCAATGAAATGGCATTTGCTGTGGATCTGTTGTGACAGTTGGCAAATTGGAGCAGATCCAAGTCGCTTCTCAGGCAGGAGTTGATATGTTACATCACCAACCACTCAAAGCACTTCACAGTGGATGTAAGTGCTATTGGGTGATAATTGAGGCAGGTTACCACATTCTGTTAACTGACTGGTATTGAAGCCTTCCTGAAGCGAGTGGGTACGTCAGACTGCTGAAGCGAGAGGTTAAGGGTATCGGTGAACATATCAGCCAGTTGATCAGCATAAGTCTTTAGTACTCGGTGAGGTATCCCATCTGGGCTAGATGCTTTCCATGGGATCACCTCATGAAGAAAGCTCTCACATTGGCCTTGGACTGAAATGTGGGAGATCATGTAAGTTCGTTCATGTTTTGATGGTAAAGTAAGCATAGTAGGCATTGAGCTCATCCAGGAGCGAAGCTTTGTTGTCATCTATGTCTCTTGGTTTCACTTTGTTGGAGGTGCCATGCCTCAGCTGATGAGCATCCTTCAGTGATTCAGATTTGGTCTGGAAGTGCCACGTCACACATGAGGTAGTTTTCCTGAGATCTTACCTGGACCTCCTGTATCTTACTTAGTTGCCAGACCTGAATATCACTGATCTGGCCCTCAGCGATTTCGGATAATTCATCCAGGGCTTCTGGTTGGGGAAGAGTCTGAATGATCTTGTGAGGACTTATTCGTCTATGACTGTTTTTATAAAGTCTATGACAACCGTGGCCTATTCATTCAAATCTTCTGAGTCTTTGAACGTGGTCCAGCCCACTGACTCAAACAATCCTGTTGCCGCTCCTCTGCCTCCTGCAATCACCTCTTTGTTGTCCTTTCATTTGTACCCTTGCCCTTTAGGCATTGGTGAGGCCGAATCTGGAGTATTGTGTTCAGTTTTGGTCACCAAATTACAGGAAGGATATAAATAAGGTTGAAAGAGTGCAGAGAAGGTTTACAAGGTTGTTGCTGGGACTTGAGAAACTCAGTTACAGAGAAAGGTTGAATAGGTTAGGACTTTATTCCCTGGAGCGTAGAAGAATGAGGGGAGATTTGATAGAGGTATATAAAATTATGACGGGTATAGACAGAGTGAATGCAGGCAGGCTTTTTCCACTGAGGCAAGGGGAGAAAAAAACCAGAGGACATGGTTTAAGGGTGAGGGGGAAAAAGTTTAAAGAGAACATTAGGGGGGGCTTCTTCACACAGAGAGTGGTGGGAGTATGGAATGAGCTGCCAGACGAGGTGGTAAATGCAGGTTCTTTTTTAACATTTGAGAATAAATTGGACAGATACATGGATGGGAGGTGTATGGAGGGATATGGTCTATGGTTTAGCTTCTGCCTATATGGCCCTTGTGGCTAAAGGAATCGGGGTATGGAGGGAAGGCTGGTACAGGGTTCTGAGTTGGATGATGAGCCATGATCATACTGAATGGCGGTGCAGGCTCGAAGGGCCGATTGGCCTACTCCTGCACCTACTTTCTATGTTTTCTATGTCAGTAGAAGGACAGCCAAGTGATCAAATTTCCCGAATTGTGGTCGAGGCATGGAACGGTAGGTGTTCCTATTTGTACTATAGCAGTGGTCGAGTATTTGGGACCCCTGATGCTGCAGGTTATATGTAGATGACAGTTGGGCAGAATTTTGTTCAAACAAGCATGGCTGAAGTCCCCAACTATGATCTGAAATGCATCAAGGTACACTGTTTCTTGTTTGGTGATGGTAGCATTCAATATCTGAAGTGTCTGATTAACATCAGCTTTTGGTGGAATGTAAACCATTGTTTGGATCATGCAGGAAAACTCTCTTGGTAAGTAGAATGGTTGGCATTTATTCGTTGAATGTTCCAGGTCTGTGAAGCAAGAGTGCGACAAGAGCACCGCAAAGAATATCATGAAATATAGACCTTCACCTTTTGCCTTCTCTGAGTCAGCAATCAGATTCATTCTGTGCATCAAAGAACCTTTGGGTCTTAACTGATGAATCTGGCAAGTCCAAAGTAAGCCGTATCTGTGTGAAACACTGAACACGACAGTTCCTTATTTCCCTCCAAAACAGAAATCTTGCCCTTAGGTCCTCAATCTTGTTCTCCAGTGACTGTACATTTGCTAACAGAATACTGAGTAGAGGGAGCTTCATTCCTTGATGTTTCTGTCTTGTTTGGAGTCCTCCCCTCCTTCCTCCCTCTCAGCCATGGTGATGTACCTTCGTCTGCTTAAAGGTGCCGTACCTGCATGCTTGAGAGTCAAATCTGCCGAATCCTTCAGAAGATCATGAAACTGGTAGTTGCTGACTGACTCAACATTTTTGGTATTCGTGTAAGATGACTGGTCATTGTCCTACCGGGAGATGCCTAAGCTTGAAGCCTGCCCTATGGGAAGAGTCAGTAATTTTATAAAGGGAGGACGAAATTGGAGGGAAGGCTGAATGTTTTGTACTACTTGAACAGATTATTTGCTGTGTTTTGGCACCGTGTATTAGACTCCCAAGAAAGGTTTAGAAGTTACATTGACTATCACTTTCATTTCTCCAACATTGCCATAAAATCTCAAAGCAAATCAGTTATGCTTTGTCATTTTGATATGCGACCTAAATGGATGCTCTGGAGCATATCATACTGAACGACTAAGTGTGAATCCATGATGTGTGCAGGAAGTTTTCACTGTGGGGGAAGAAAAAATTCCTTTTCCTGGACACGTTAAGGAGTCCTTGATGGAACCCCAAAATACAGCAGGAAATGTTGATCCACCTAGATCTTTCATCTGAACTGTGTTACTGCCTTACTTTTTAATTAATTCCTTGTAATTCTGTTTTCTTTTTAGTCTAAACTTGTATGGATAAAAGAAAATGGCTTGTAAAAGTTATAGTTAATTGTTGTGGAGATGCACCTGTGAAAGTTAGTTTTTTTTTGCAGCAGAGCAGTACATTTCAACCTTGACAAACATCACAAACATAAATATAAATTGTACATAACACAACAGTATTAAGGCAACGATGGAAATATAGTCCAAGGTAGAATTAGGGTCTATTAGGTTGATTCAAGAATCTGATGCAGTAGGGAAGAAGAGGCATAACTTGGTTGGTGAGGGTCCTTAATGATGGATGCCCCATTCCTGAGACGTTACATTACCTCCTTGCATATGTTCTCAGTAATGGGCAGAGTTGTTCTCATGATGGAATGTGCTGAGTTCACAACTCTCTGTAGTCCTTTGCACTGCTGTGCATTGGAGTTTCCATACCAGGCTATGATGCAACCAGTCAGAATTCCTTCCACTGTACATATGTAGATGTTTGTCACTCTTTGATAACAAGTCGAATTTCCTTAAACTTGTAAGGAAGTAGAGATGTTGGTGTTGCGTCAGTGTGTTAGTCCCGGATAGATCCTCTGAGATGTTGACAGCCAGGAACTTGAAGCCGCTCACTCTTTCCACTGCAGATCCTTCAACGAGGACTGCTGCTAGCTCACTTAACTTGCCCTTCCTAAAGTTCACAATCACTTCCTTGATTTTGCTGATGACGAGTGCTAGGTTATTGTAATGAAACCACTCAACCAGCTGAACTATTTACTCCTGTATGCCTCCTTGATTCTGCCAACAACAGTGGCGTCAATATGGTAATAAGCCTATTGTTGATAGAGCAATATCTGCTTGAAAATATTTAACTCTGGGGCCGGCTGGTGGCTCATTGACATCAGCGCCGGACCCCCGAACAGAGGTTCCCAGGTTCGAATCCAGTCAGGGCCGCTCCCGAGTACGCTTTCCATCCGTGCCGGGTTGAGTGTCGAGATCGCAACTCAACCTCGTAAAATAAAAGGGAAAAATTCTGCGAAATGTCTGTGTGAGGAGTGGCACGTCACACAGTCTCTCTCTCTCTCGCTCCGCGCCCTGTAACGGCTTGAAAAAGACATCATCGCGCACACGCCAAACAGAAAATTTAACTCTGTATTTCAAAGTTTAAGGTACATTTATTATCAAAGTATGTATACCAATACGCAGATGACAACAGTGTTGCAGCTCTTTCAGAAAACCATCTACAACAGATTCTGACTGCCTTCAACCGTGCATACATGAAACTTGGATTTACCATCAATTTCAAGAAGACTCAGATCATCTATCAACCGTCACCAACTGAGACAAATCAGATAGAACCATCAATTCATCTTAGCGAAATAACCCTGGAAAACGTGGACCACTTTCCGTATCTTGGAAGTCACCTCTCCTCCAATGTAGACTTTAATGACGAGATCCAACATCGTCTTAAATGCACTGGAACAGCTTTTGGACGTCTCCGAATAAGAGTCTTTCATGATCGTGACATCCGAACAGACACCAAAATGTTAGTGTACAACGCTGTTGTATGCATCAGAAACCTGGACAACATACCGATGACATCTGAAAGCATTTAAAAAGTTCCATCAACGCTGTCTTCGAAACACCTTAAGTATCAGCTGGGAAGATAGAACACCAATGTCAGTGTGCTAAATGAAGCAAAAACAACAAGCATTGAAACCTATGTCATCAAGAACCAACTAAGATGGAGCGGTCATGCTGTTTGGATGAAAGACGAACGTCTGCCGAAACAAACCTTCTACTCCCAGCTTAAAGAAGGCAAGCGTAAAAGAGGCGGACAACAGAAGAGATTCAAAGACATCTTAAAAGCCAACATAAAGAAATGTAACATCGACATCAACAATTGGGAAACCAATGCCAAGGACGGGAAACTCTGGCAAGCCATCATCTGAGAAGGAACAGCAACTTTCAAAGCCAACAGATGTACAGAATTAGAAGAAAAGAGAAGAAAATGGAAAGAGAGGCAGCAACAACCAAAGCCCGATGTGCCATCTGGAACTACCTGTCCGGAATGTGGAAGAACTTTCAAAGCCAATATTAGACTCATAAGCCACTTGAGAGACCATAAGTAGATCAACAGAACGAAGACCATCATCCTCGACCTCGAGGGATAGCCACGACGACATTAAACAGCCTCAAAATTTGTCTCTTAACAGGCAGCCACGAAACAAAGCAAACCAAAAAGAAACCCCATATATATGAGAAAAAAGACGGTACATTGGATGTTAGACGGTGAATTTAAAAAACACATCATGCCCTTAAGAAAATAAAAGAATAACATAATCCTTTAGAAAAGACTGTCAAACGCCCAACATGCAATGAAAATAAGACATCATGCAAACAGGGACTACAAGCAAACATCATTTCTGAACTGACGTCCACAAAGAGAGTCCGAGACCCATAGTTGAGTGCAGAGCTGAGTAAATGTCATGGAGCAGTGATCTTAATTGGCTCGTACCTTGCCTCAGATACCTTGACCTTTTCAATCTGGCCCAGTGCTTAAATCTCTGTCCGAACATTGTGTTCAGTTCTTTTGATATACTCTGGGGCTTGGACCCTGCAGCTTTGATTTGGCCTGTGTCTGATCATGCTGTCTGTGAAGGGCCTGCCACCTTGCCTTGCCTCTGTTCTGCCACATCAAATTGCCTCCATGTTCAAAGGGAAGTTAGACTTTTTTGTTTGCCAGAAAAAGTGTGGTTATTAACTTATTTATAGTATAAGATTTTGGTTTATGTGCTGTGTGTGATATATGTTGTGTGGGTGCACCATGATCCAGGGCAGCCTTTCTCAACCTTTTTGCTCTGGAGGAACCCTTGAAATAATTTTCAGGTCTCGGAAACCCCGCGTAAAAATTATTATATCTACAGTTCACGGTACTTTAGAGTAATCAGCAAGTTGTAGATATAATAAGCCAAAAATAATGGTTAATGCTTTTTTGAGTAGAGAATGAATTTTCAGTCAACCTTTCTTGAAAAAAACAGGTAGTTAAGCTTAGCTTACCTTTCTTGAAATTAATCTTTTTTTCCTCTTTCATAAATTAAAAAAACTCATAATGCAAGCATAATAAATTTCTGTTAAATAACTGGCTTAAGCCAAAATGGGATTTAATTTTTCTAAAGTTAGGTTCAGTAGATTTAATTTAACTAAAGGTTAAAACTTGATTTTAATTAATACATTTATAACATGAAAATTTATTGACAGTGTTAAATAATAGTTACTAAAACCATAAGCCGAAGAAATATGAGTGAAAATATAGCTTAAGACACAATTTTATACAAGACTTTGAAAAAACATTTTCTTACTAAGTGACATGATCAGGCTAAAGTATAGGCCTAGCATGTGAAACCTGCTTGTTTTTCTTGTTGCACAAATTGTCAATTCTGGGTGAACTTGAGATAAGCAAATATGGATTTCACCTTCAACTGAAATGAGACGATTTCTATCCTCGCTCTTGATGTTTGTTAAACAAGAAAAAGCGTGCTTACACAAGTAAGAAGTTGAAAACTGCAGCAAATTGGTCATTGCTTTCCTAGTAATGGCAGAAATCCAGAACTTTCTAGGGGCAGGTCAGTAAATCTCACCTTGAGTGCATGATTAGTCTGCATCTCAAAAAATTCTTCCTCTTCTCTCAGAGATAAATTCACAGGCTGAGCAGAAGATTTAGAGAAAGGGTCCCTTACCAGTCATAGAGTTCTGGTGAAAGGAAGGAAAAATACTACTGAATTTTGTTGTGTCGTTCTTCCAGGTGATCCTCAGTAGGACTCAAGTCAGCCATGCCATTCCATCTTGGCTGATCCAGGGTCCCACTCAACCCCATACACCTGCCTTCTCACCATATCCTTTGATGCCCTGACCAATCAGGAAACTATCAACTTCCCTCTTTAATATACACACGGACTTGGCCTCTACTGAATCAAGTCCTACACTTGATTCTAATTTTTGTTCAGTTATCTGGTGGTTTCATTTTCTAGTAAAATATGATATTGTAGGCAAGGGTCGTTGATCATCTTGGAGGATCTATTCTGAGCCCCAACGTATTTATGCATCACAAAGAAGACATGCTCATTAAGAGTTTGAGGAGATTTTGTACATCACCAAAGACTCTTACAAATTTCTATGGCAGGTCATTTTTTTTTGACTGGTTGCATCAATTTGAGCCTGGCATGGAGGCTGCAGTAGGTGGTAGACTCAGCCAACTTCATCATAGGCACAACCCTCCCCACCTTCAAGGACATCGTCAAGAGGCAGTGCCTCAAGAAGGCAGCATTTATCATCGAGGACTCTCACTAAATGTGACATGTCTTTTTGGTAGTATAGGTGCCCGAATACCCACAATCAACAATCTAGGAATAGCTCTTCCCCTCTGCCATCATATTTCTGAATGGTCCATGAGTTGTTTTGTAATATAATGTCTTTAAACTGTACTGCTGCGGCAAAATGACATTTCACATCATAGTGATAATAAAACATGTTTTTCATCAAAATCAAAATCGGAATCCTGTTTTCTGGGAGCCAAAAAGGTTTGATAAAGCAGCTACTGTATAAAGCACTTTTTTTTTACAAAGTACATTCTTATACATGGAGTATACAAATCTTGGTTTTCCAGTAAAAGGTTTGACTGCTAACTAAGTAGCATTGGCTAACTTCTAAGGAATTAGAGTTTGTTATATATCTCTGAAAGTCAAAAAGAAATATGAAAATGTTGGCTATCCATTGAAGTCTAAAGATGGTATTAGATTAAAAGAAATGGCTTTTAAACATTGTCTGAGAAATAGCAGTTAGCCCCATGAAATGAACAAATTTCAGATTTAAAACAAAGTCAGTGGAAAGGAAAAGTAAAATGCAAGCGAATCTGAAACAGGAAGTAAAGAAACAGCTTCTGTGGATGTCTTTAAAATTTAAAGTAGCTCCTTTACTGATTGAAACAAGAAATACAGGAGAATAAGGGAGTGGCTTACAGAAAATGCAGGAAATCTGAGAATAGTGGAGTACTACAGGTTCAGAGTAAGTGAGGAGCTGAAAGAAATTGTTAATATTGTAAGGCCAATATTGGAGAAAATAATGCGGCTGAAAACCGGTAAATCCCCAGGACATGTTGGACTGCATTGCAAGGTTGTGAAGGAGGAAACTTTGGAGATAGTGGATGTATGTTTGTCATTGACCTGATTTCTACAGAATAGAAAGGGCTTAATTAGGAAGGGGAAAAAAGATTATGAGAGAAAACTGGCAGGGAACATAAAAACTGACTGTAAAAGCTTTTATAGATATGTGAAAAGAAAAAAATTGGTTAAGGCAAATGTAGGTCCCCTACAGACAGAAACAGGTGAATTGATTATGGGGAGCAAGGACATGGCAGACCAAGTGAATAATTACTTTGGTTCTGTCTTCACTAAGGAGGACATAAATAATCTTCTGGAAATAGTAGGGGACAGAGGGTCCAGTGAGATGGAGGAACTGAGGGAAATACATGTTAGTAAGGAAGTGGTGTTAGGTCAATTGAAGAGATTAAAGGCAGATAAATCCCCAGGGCCGGATGGTCTGCATCCCAGAGTGCTTAAGGAAGTAGCCCAAGAAATAGTGGATGCATTAGTGATAATTTTTCAAAACTGTTTAGATTCTGGACTAGTTCCTGAGGATTTGAGGGTGGCTAATGTAACCCCACTTTTTAAAAAAGGAGGGAGAGAGAAACCAGGGAATTATAGACCGGTTAGCCTAACATCGGTGGTGGGGAAACTGCTAGAGTCAGTTATCAAAGATGTGATAACAGCACATTTGGAAAGCGGTGAAATCATCGGACAAAGTCAGTATGGATTTGTGAAGGGAAAATCATGTCTGGCGAATCTCATAGAATTTTTTGAGGATGTAATCTCATAGAATTTTTTGAGGAGTGGATAGGGGAGAACCAGTGGATGTGGTATATTTGGATTTTCAAAAGGCTTTTGACAAGGTCCCACACAGGAGATTAGTGTGCAAACTTAAAGCACACGGTATTGGGGGTAAGGTATTGATGTGGATAGAGAATTGGTTGGCAGACAGGAAGCAAAGAGTGGGAATAAACGGGACCTTTTCAGAATGGCAGGCAGTGACTAGTGGGGTACCGCAAGGCTCAGTGCTGGGACCCCAGTTGTTTACAATATATATTAATGACTTGGATGAGGGAATTAAATGCAGCATCTCCAAGTTTGCGGATGACACGAAGCTGGGCGGCAGTGTTAGCTGTGAGGAGGATGCTGAGAGGATGCAGGGTGACTTGGATAGGTTAGGTGAGTGGGCAAATTCATGGCAGATGCAATTTAATGTGGATAAATGTGAAGTTATCCACTTTGGTGGCAAAAACAAGAAAACAGATTATTATCCGAATGGTGGCCGATTAGGAAAAGGGGAGGTGCAACGAGACCTGGGTGTCATTATACACCAGTCATTGAAAGTGGGCATGCAGGTACAGCAGGCGATGAAAAAGGCGAATGGTATGCTGGCATTTATAGCAAGAGGCCTTGGTGAGACCACACCTGGAGTATTGTGTGCAGTTTTGGTCCCCTAAAACTAAAGGTAAGACATCCTTGCCATAGAGGGAGTACAAAGAAGGTTCACCAGATTGATTCCTGGGAATGGCAGGACTTTCATATGATGAAAGACTGGATGAACTTGGCTTTTTCTCGTTGGAATTTAGAAGATTGAGGGGGGATCTGATTGAAACGTATAAAATCATAAAGGGATTGGACAGGCTAGATGCAGGAAGATTGTTCCCGATGTTGGGGGGGGATCCAGAACGAGGGGTCACGGTTTGAAGATAAAGGGGAAGCCTTTTAGGACTGAGATTAGGAAAAACTTCTTCACACAGAGAGTGGTGAATCTGTGGAATTCTCTGCCACAGGAAGCCGTTCAGGCCAGTTCATTGGCTATATTTAAGAGGGAGTTAGATATGGCCCTTGTGGCTAAAGTGATCACGGGGTATGGAGGGAAGGCTGGTGCAGGGTTCTGAGTTGGATGATCAGCCATGATCATGCTGAATGGCGGTGCAGGCTTGAAGGGCCGAATGGCCTACTCCTGCACCTATTTTCTATGTTTCTATGTTTTCTATGTTTTCTAGAAGGTAAATAGGATGTACAGATTACTTACCCTGAACATTAAAAAAAGTGCTGAAATTAAGGGTTCTGTGATGGGTACGTGGAAAATAGCAAAATTAAGGGTTCTGTGATGGGTACGTGGAAAATAGCAAAAGGAACAGGCGGAGTCAAAGGACTGCAGGTCTACACCACAGCGAGTTGGTCGCTGGTGGAAGTAATGAAGGAGCTGCGCAATGTGCTGCTGCTTGAGTCGATGGAAGTTTACAGGCAAATAGCAAGTGGTCGCTTTTCTTGTGATCGCAAGACCCCTTTGGATGTTGTTAGTCTGTTATTCTTGTGTTGGCGCGTGGCCAAGTGGTTAAGGCGTTCGTCTAGTGATCTGAAGGTAGCTAGTTTGAGCCTTGGCTGAGGCATCGTGTTGTGTCCTTGGGCAAGGCACTTAACCACACACTGCTCTGCAACGACACCGATACCAAGCTGTATGGGTCCTAATGCCCTTCCCTTGGACAACATCGGTGGTGTGGAGAGGGGAGACTTGCAGCATGGGCAACTGCTGGTCTTCCATACAACCTTGCCCAGGCTTGCACCCCGGAAACCTTCCAAGGCACAAATTCATGGTCTCATGAGACTAATGGATGCCTATAATCTGGAACACAGCAAGTTCCATTTGCTGACTTATTGGATGTGAACAGGTTCAGATGGAGGGGGCCAAGTTTTTGGTCATGGTGAAGACTAGGCCTGAAACCACAGTGTTGCCTGTTTGCAGCCACCCAGAGAGAGGAAGCAAAGCCGTTGTTCTTCATTGGGGACAGTGAGCAACAGTGTCCAGAATGGAGTTGGAGTTGCCCTCCCAGGATTTGCTTGGTAGAAGACAAGCTCTGTTGTTGCAGACCGCAGATTTTTTTGTGGCACTCAGTGGATTCAGGCCTCGGGCTGCAGAGTTGCCTGCTTTTCAGCTACCAGAGGTGAGGCGTCTGAGCTAATGCGCTCTGTCGGGGGCGGCATAGCGCAGATGTGGTGACTGAAGATTTAAAATGGACTGAGTGCTTTGGACTATATAAATGTATATTTGTCTGGGTCTGCTTTGTATTTGTGAGGACTGGACCTCAAAGCCACGGTGTTGCCGATCAGGAGTTGGGATTTGGTTGTTAAGAGTAAGCACATCCTTTGCTTGTTAACACTTAAGCAGTGCATTTCACTGTATGTTTTGGTGTATATGCGATACATGAATCTGAATCTTCATTTGCATGATTTGCAGTTATAATATCAACAGTAATTCAGTTATCAACTTAATTCTGTGACTCTACACCCCACCTCACCTCCATTGTTATCTCCAAAACAGATGCCAGCTTTCATGCAGGTCCTTTAATTTGCAGGCCAATGCAACACAAGTTGATGGTCAAAATGATCTCTCACCTTTTTCGGCTTTTCCTTGGGATAATAGAATGTTTTGATAATTTCAATTGGATACCTGTTAACTAATTTAGTCACTAAAACATGAGCTTGATTGCAGGGAAATGCTAAGCACTTAAAAGCAAACTGTTGAAATTTTAAATGCAGTGCATCTCATGGGATTGAGCTGTATGTAGACCAGGGGTCCCCAACCTTTTTCGTACTGCGGACCGGTTTCATATTGACAATATTCTTGCGGACCGGCCGACAGGGGGGGGGCGGGGGGGTGGGTAGGGTTGCCAACGTACGAGAGTAGCAGTCAAATACGTTGATTTACCCCCAGAAAGACTGCAATGACCATGAAGCCTTGCGCGGGCACCAGTGCACATGCGTAACTTGCGCATGCGTTTGCGTGCCGATTTCTTAAAAATTGTTTTTGCCGATTCTGTTGGCGGCAGTGGGGGGGTGTGTTAATCACGACCGGATTATAGGTGATAAGTGGCTAGTACACTCAATTTCGTTTCTAAAAGGATTTATCTAACGAATTTAATATTAAACACACCGCATATTTTCCTGGCATGAATATAGCGATAAGACAATTATCGGGGAGGACAGGGGAGCTTGAAGTGTTGAACGAACTTCCAGTAGAAGTGGTAGAGGCAGGTTCGATATAATCATTTAAAGAAAAATTGGATGGGTATATGGACAGGAAAGGAATGGAGGGTTATGGGCTGAGTGCAGCTCGGTGGGACGAGGTGAGACTAGCGTTCGGCACGGACTAGAAAGGGTGAGATCGCCTGTTTCCATGCCGTAATTGTTACATGGTTATATAAGTCACTTATAATAGCATGATAACATTTTAAGTAGCGATTGGATATCAAACACACAGCGCATATTTTCCCCGTATGAACATATAAAATCATTGCAATGCACCAATATCGCTGAATCAGTGGGAGCCCAGGGCTTGTTTCCCTGCAACAATATGGTCCTATCGAGGGGTGATGGGAGACAGCAATACTCGAAGGAGGTTCCTTCTGTAAAGTCTATTCCGCAATTTAGTTTTTGTTGCATTCATTGCAGAGATATGTTGGAAATGGAAGCAACGTTTTCAGTGCTTTCCTGACTATCTCAGGATATTTAGCCTTGACTTTGATCTGGAATGCCGGCAGAAATATTATGTCAAACATACTTTTCAGCCCACCGTCATTTGCAAGTTCGAGGAGTTGATCTCCTTCCCGCGCTGACATGGATGACGCGCGGGTAATGACCTCGCGTGTGTTCAAGCTCAACAGTAGGTGTAACAGGGAATGAGGAAAGGTGCAGCTGACTCCTATCACCCATTCATATAGTTTCCTCGTGGCCCGGTGGCGCATGTCTTGCGGCCCGGTACCGGTCCGCGGCCCAGTGGTTGGCGACCGCTGATGTAGACCATAGACAATAAGACAACGTAGCAGAAGTCGGCCATTCAGCTCATCAAGTCTGCTCCGCCATTTTATCATGAGCTGATTCATTCTCCCATTTAGTCCCACTCCCCCGCCTTCTCACCATAACCTTTGATGCCCTGGCTACTCAGATACCTATCAATCTCTGCCTTAAATACACCCAATGACTTGGCCTCCACTGCTGCCCGTGGCAACAAATTCCATAGATTCACCACCCTCTGACTAAAAAAATTTTTTCGCATTTCTGTTCTGAATGGGCGCCCTACAATCCTCAAGTCAAGCCCTCTCGTACTAGACTCCCCCATCATGGGAAACAACTTTGCCACATCCAGTCTGTCCATGCCTTTCAACATTCAAAATGTTTCTATGAGGTCTCTCCTCATTCTTCTAAACTCCAAGGAATACAGTCCAAGAGCAGACAAACGTTCCTCATATGTTAACCCTCTCATTCCCGGAAACCTTCTAGTGAATCTTCTCTGTACCCTCTCCAACGTCAGCACATCCTTTCTTAGATAAGGAGACCAAAACTGCCCACAGTACTCCAAGTGAGGTCTCACCAGCGCCTTATAGAGCCTCAACATCACATCCCTGCTCCTATACTCTATTCCTCTAGAAATGAATGCCAACATTGCATTCGCCTTCTTCACCACCGACTCAACCAGGAGGTTAACCTTAAGGGTACCCTGTACGAGGACTCCCAAGTCCCGTTGCATCTCAGAACTTTGAATTCTTTTCCCATTTAAATAATAGTCTGCCCATTTCTTTCTTCTGCCAAAGTGCATAAGCATACATTTTCCAACATTGTATTTCATTTGCCACTTCTCTGCCCATTCTTCCAATCTATCCAAGTCTCTCTGCAGACTCTCCGTTTCCTCAGCACTACCGGCCCCTCCACCTATCTTCATATCGTCAGCAAACTTAGCCACAAAGCCATCTATTCCATAATCCAAATCGTTGATGTACAATGTATAAAGAAGCGGCCCCAACACGGACCCCTGTGGAACACCACTGGTGACCGGCAGCCAACCAGAATAGGATCCCTTTATTCCCACTCTCTGTTTCCTGCCAATCAGCCAATGCTCTATCCATGTATGTAATGTTTCCTGTAATTCCATGGGCTCTTGTTAAGTAGCCTCGTGTGGCACCTTGTGAAAGGCCTTCTGAAAATCCAAATATACAACATCCACTGCATCTCCCTTGTCTGGCCTACTTGTAATTTTCTCAAAAAATTGTAATAGGTTTGTCAGGCAGGATTTTCCTTTAAGGAATCCATGCTGAGTTCTGCCTATCTTGTCATATGCCTCCAGGTACTCTGTAACCTCATCCTTGGCAATCGACTCCAACAACTTCCCAACCACCAATGTCAAGCTAACAGGTCTATAATTTCCTTTTTGCTTCCTTGCCTCCTCCTCAAATGGCAGAGTGACATTTGCAATCTTCCAGTCCTCTGGAACCATGCCAGAATCTATTGACTTTTGAAAGATCATCACTAATGCCTCTGCAATCTCCACAGCTATTTCCTTCAAAACACGAGGGTGCATTCCATCTGGTCCGGGAGATTTATCTACCTTTAGACTATTCAGCTTCCTGGGTACTTTCTCTGACGTAATTATGACTGCACACACTCCTCTTCCCTGCCACCTTTGAGTGTCAAGTATCCGAAGTATACTGCTGATGTCTTCCTCAGTGAAGACTGATGCAAAATACTCATTCAGTTCCTCCGCCATCTCCTTATCTCCCATTGCAGTATCTCGGGCATCATTTTCAATCGGTCCTATATCTACTCTCACCAGTCTTTTACTCTTTATATACTTGAAAAAGCTTTTAGTATCCTCTTTGATATTATTTGCTAGCTTCCTTTCATAGTTAATCTTTTCCCTCTTAATGACCTTCTTAGTTTCCTTTTGTAAGCTTTTAAAAACTTCCCAATCCTCTGTCTTCCCACTAATTTTTGCTTCCTTGTATGCCCTCTCGTTTGCTTTAACTTTGGCTTTGACTTCTGTTGTCAACCATGGTTGTATCCGTTTTCCATTGGAAAATTTCTTCTTTTTTGGAATATACCTGTCTTGCACCTTCCTCACTTCTCGCATAAACTCTAGCCACTGCTGCTCTGCCTTCTTTCCCACTAGTGTCCCTTTCCAGTCAACTTTGACCAGTTCCTCTCTCATGCCACTGTAATTTCCTTTACTCCACTGAAATACCGACACATCAGATTTCGGCTTCTCTTTGTCAGATTTCACAGTGAACTCAATCATGTTATGATTACTGCCTCCTTAGGGTTCCTTCACCTCAATCTCTCTAACCACCTCCAGTTCATTACACAATACCCAATCCAGCATGTCTCAGTGATGGCCCAATATCATACCTGCCAATCTGTAGCTATACAACAAGATCATCCACCTTATTCCTTATGCTGTGTGCATTTACAAATGTTTGTAAGTATAACACCTTAAGACCAGTATTTGGTACTTTTCGCTTTGAGTTCACTGCAACTTTATTGCACGGCAACTCATCCCAATGGCTACAAATTTGCCCCATCACCTGCCTGTCTTTCCTGACATCTCTACTGCTCCCTATCTTAGATTTATTTCTGTTTTCCCCTTCCTCTGCTGTATCATTCCCATTCCCATCCCCCTGCCAAATTAGTTTAATACTCCTTAACAGCCCTATTAAATCTTCCCGCCAGGATATTGGTCCCCTTTGGGTTCAGGTGTAACCTGTCCATTTTGAACAGGTCATACTTCCCCCAGAAGAGATCCCAATTATCCAAGAAACTGAAGCCCTGCCCCCTGCACCAGTCTCTCAGCCACGCATTCATCTGCCTGATCCTTCTATTCTTGCCCTCGCTAGCACGTGGCACAGGTAGCAATCCTGAGATTACTACCCTGGAGGTCCTGCTTCTCAGCTTCCTTCCTAACTCCCAGAAATCTCTCTTCAGGACCTCCTCCTTTGTCCTATCTATGTCATTGGTACCAACACGTACCAAGCCAACTGACTGCTCGCCCTCCCCCGTTAGAATATTCTGGACCCGATCCGAGACATCCTGTACCCTGGCACCTGGGAGGCAGCACACCATATCAGGCTCACAGAATCTCCTGTCCATTCCCCTGACTATGGAATCCCCTATGACTACCGCATTCCTCTTCTCTCTCCTTCCCTCCTGCACAACAGCGTCAGGCTCAGTGCCAGAGACCCGGTCACCGTGGGCGTCCCCTGTCAGGTCATCCGTCTCAACAGCATCTAGAACAAGATATTTGTTGCTGAGGGGGACAGTCACGTGTGCTCTCCACTATCCAGGCATTTCCCTTCCATCTCTTAACAGTGACCCATTTTTCTGACCCCTGTAACCTAGGGATGACTACCACCATTTCAATCTGTATGAACGTGCACTCAGTGGCCACTTTATAAGTTACACTTGTACACCTGCTCGTGAATGTTAATAACTAATCGAATGCAGCAGCAGCTGAATGCATAAAAGCATTAGGGATGATCAAGAGTTTCAGCTGGTGTTCAGACCAAACATCAGATTGGGGAAGAAATGCGATCATAGTGCTTTGACCATCAAGTGATCGTTGGCACCAGATGGGGTGGTTTAAAATAATTTTGTAGGAGCAACAAGACAAGGAAGTACATGACAAATGGGTGGATACTGGCTTATTGAGAAAGTCAGGAGGCATGGGATCCAAGGGGACCCTGCTTTGTAGATCCTGAATTGACTTGCCGACAGAAGGCCAAAGAGTGGTTGTAGATTGGTCATATTCTGCATGTCAGTCGATGTCCCTCAGGGATTTGTTCTGGGACCCCTCATCGTGATTTTTATAAATGATCTGGATGAAAAAGTGGAGGGATGGGTTAGTAAATTTGCTGATAGAGTTTAAGAGCTGAGAGGTTACGTTACAGTTATATAGGACCCTGGTCAGACTTGGAGTATGGTGCTCAGTTCTGGTCACCTCACTACAGGAGAGATGTGGAAACCGTAGAAAGGGTGCAGAGGAGATTTATAAGATGTTGCCTGGATTGGAGAGCATGCCTTGTGAGAATAGGTTGAGTGAACTTGGCTGTTTCTCCTTGGAGCGACAGAGGATGAGAGGTGGCCTGATAAAGGTGTATAATTCATCGTGTGGATAGTCAGAGGCGCTTTCCTCAGGTCTGAAGTGGCTATCACGAGAGGGCACCGTTTTAAGGTGCTTGGAATTAGGTACAGAGGAAATGTCAGGGGTAAGTTTTTTTTTATGCAGAGAGTAGTGAAATGGGCTGCCAGTGACGGTGGTGGAGGTGGCTACAATAGTGTCTTTTAAGAGACTGTTAGATAGGTACATGGAGCTTAGAAAAATACAGGACTATGGGTAACTCTGGGTAATTCTAAATTAAGTACATATTTGGCACAGCATCGTGGGGTGAAGGGCCTGTATTGTGCTGTAGGTTTTCTGTGTTTTTGTGTATATTTCACTTACCGATGATGCAAAGCTCAGTAGCAGTTTCAGGTGTCAGATGGAGGCAAAAAACTTTCAGTGAATAGAGCTGAAGTAAATTGGATATGAATGAAGTGATACCTTGAGGGAAGTTAACCAGGCCATAG
Organism: Mobula hypostoma; assembly: GCF_963921235.1. Lineage (NCBI taxonomy): Eukaryota > Metazoa > Chordata > Chondrichthyes > Myliobatiformes > Myliobatidae > Mobula > Mobula hypostoma. The sequence continues at coordinate 114,226,437 of NC_086104.1, forward strand.
CATACAGTGAATGGCAGGGTCCTGGGGAGCATTGTTGAACAGAGACATCTAGATATACGAGTACATATTCCCTGAAATGGCATGGAGAGATGGTGGTGAAAAAAGGGCATACGCTGTGGTAGTTTCCGTTAGCTGTGACACTGTGTACAAGAGTTAGAGCATATTACAAAATGTTTGTTGGACCTAGCTCTAGTTGCCACACTGTTGATACAGTGTGATTAAGTTTGAGAGGGTGCAAAGAGATTCACAAGGATGTTTTCTAGACTGGAGGGCTTGGGATTGCAGAAATTGGGTAAACTGGGACTGTTTCCTTTGAGCTACGGAGGGTGAGCAGAGAAGTTATAGAGGTTTATAAAATCATGAGTGGCATAGATTGGGTAGATAACCCCCCCCCCCAATTTAGGAGAGTCTAAAACCAGAAACTGTAGTTTTAAGAGTAACACACATAAAATGCTGGCGGGATTAATGATTAAAAGATTAGCTTTATTTATTGCATGTACAGGTACAATGAAACATACAATGAGATGTGTTTTGCATCAATATCCCAACACAGTCTGAAATGTTCTGGGGGCAGCTCACAGTGTCACCACGTTTCCAACACCAACATAGCATACCCAAAACTTACTAACCCTAGCTTTAGAATGTGTGAGGAAACGAACATCTGGAGAAAACACGTGGTCATGGGGAGATCTTGCAGCTGGCACTGTAAAACTTTACTCCGATTTCCCAGAGAGGAAAGGAGACTAAAGGTCTCAGACCGCTTCGCTATGAAGCTAAATATCCATCTTATCGTACAGGAGGTTTGTTTAGGATTCTGATAACAGTGGGTTAGAAGTTGTCCTTGAGCCTATGGTATGTGCTATTAAGCTTTCATATCTTCTGCCAAATGGGAGGAGGAGAAGAGAGTATATTTGGAGTGGGCCAAGTCCTTGACTCAGCATCCATCATGAAGAGTGGTCTGAGACCTTTAGTCTCCTTTCCTCTCTGGGAAATCGGAGGGCATATTTGTCACATAGAGGGTAGTTATGTTGGACAAGCTGCCGGAGAAAGTGGTAGATAATGTTTTAAAGACATCTAGGCATGTACATGATTGAGGAGTATATGAGCCAAATGCTGGCAAATGGGGTTAGCTTAACGAGGCATCTTTGTTTACATGGGTGATCTGGGTAGAAAGGCCTGATTAAGGGCCAGTGGTCTGCAATTGTTTATGGCATGGTAGTGTAGTGGTTAGCACAGCACTTTATGGTGCGGGCGACCTGGGTTCAATTCCAACCGCTGCCTGTAAGAAGTTTGTATGTTCTCCCCATGACCACGTGGGTTTCCTCTGGGTGCTCCAGTTTCCTCCCACAATGCAAAGGCGTACCGGTTGGTAGGTTAATTGGTAACTATAAATTGTCCTGTGACTAGGCGAGGAGTGCTGGGCAGCAAGGCTTGAAGAGTCTGTTCTGCACTGTTTCTCAAAAGTAAATAAATAACTAAATAAAATTATTATTCAGTGTCTCTACTTTTGAATTGCAGAATTCAGTTGGTCACTTTTCTCAATTTGTCTTGTTTTTCTGTACACTAAAACTTCAATCAGTCTTTTCAGTAAATACCCAATTAGAATTGTACCAGTTGGTCAATGTTTTCTCTTTCTTCCTTGATAAAAATAATCACTTTCTTTTTGTCTATGTAATACTTAATCTGAGTGAAATCTACTGCACTGGTCTTTATCATGCATCCAAGTTTTGTCATCTGCAAGTTTAGAAACCACGTTATACATAGAACATAGAACAGTACAGCACAGTACAGGCCCTTCGGCCCACAATGTTGTGCCGACCCTTAAACCCTGCCTCCCATATAACCCCCCACCTTAAATTCCTCCATATACCTGTCTGGTAGTCTCTTAAACTTCACTTGTATATCTGCCTCCACCACTGACTCAGGCAGTGCATTCCACGCACCAACCACTCTCTGAGTAAAAAACCTTCCTCTAATATCCCCCCTGAACTTCCCACCCCTTACCTTAAAGCCATGTCCTCTTGTATTGAGCAGTGGTGCCCTGGGGAAGAGGCGCTGGCTGTCCACTCTATCTATTCGTCTTAGTACATTGGGTGATAGCATAAATATGGGAAATGGGATGATGCAGCTGAAATGCTTGTTTGCCATGGTAAAGAGGAATGTTTGGGAATAATGGAAGATGTCATGGAAGCAGTGGTATTGAAGGTGTCACTGGTGTCATCCAAGCAGATTTAGGATCTGGAAGATTGGAGTAGAATCCCTACTTCATAGAAGTCTGTATATTTGCAAAAACACATTCAGTAGTATGGTTATGTTATTGAATTAGTATCTAGAGTCTGGACTACTGATCTATAGAAATGATATCCTTTCATGCCATAGGAAATTAAAATTCAAGAATTCTAATTTCTTAACTGACTCTGGAATTTACATGATAGTAGTTTATTTGGTTCATGAATGTCTCATGGAAGGAAATGTTCTACGTTTCACTGTTCTGACTATGTGTGATTCTGGATTCAGCCATGCAGTTGACTGTTAACCTCTCCTCAGTTTACAGGCATATAGGAAAGTACAATTAAATGCTGACCTTGCAGCAGTATCCATGTTATGAATACAATTAAGTTAAATACAGAGGCAGGTATTTGAACATATCAATTAAATTCATGTGTGTCCTGAGCCAGTAGACCATTTATGCAGAAGCAGACTTTGATGTGGAAAGGTAAGGGCTGCTTGAGGTTAACATGAAGATGACTTATCATTGCAGGTCCGAGGCCAAGGGCTCCATTCTCCTGCAGCTGCAGACTGCTTGAGTGAATCTCTCTTCCACCAGAAATATGCGCACACACGCACATACCTAACTGCCTTCTCTTCACCTCCCTTTCACCTCTCTCCTGGTCCTTGTTTGGTTGTTGACAAAATGCAATATTTTATTCAAAACTGGTGCCTTGCCCAGGCACTCTCTTCGGATCTCTATCTCAGGGGCCCCAAGCTTTTCTGCACTGCGGACCGGTTTCATATTGACAATATTCTTGCGGACCGGCTGACCCGTGGCGGGGGGGAGGAGCCAACGGACAAGAGTAGCAGTCAAAAACGGTGTTTACCCCGAGAGACTACAATGACCATGAAGCCTTGCGTGGGCACCAGTGCGCATGCATGTACGTGCCGAATTTTTCTACAAGTCATTTTTGGCGATTCTGTTGGGAGGGGGGGTGTTAATCACGACCAGAATATAGATGGTAAGTGGCTAATACACTCAATTTCGTTTCTCAAAGGGTTTATCTAACAAATTTAATATTAAACAAACAGCGCATATGTTCCTCGCATGAATATAGTGATAAGTCAATTATCAGGGTAGGACAGGGGAGCCTGAAGTAAGTGTTGAACGAACTTCCAGTAGTAGTGGTAGAGGCAGGTTCCATATTATCACTTAAAGAAAAATTGGATAGGTATATGGACAGGAAAGGAATGGAGGGTTATGGGCTGAGTGCAGATCGGTGGGACAAGGTGAGAGTAGCGTTCGGCATGGACTAGAAGGGCAGAGATGGCCTGTTTCCGTGCTGTAATTGTTATATGGTTATATAAGTAAGTCAATAGCATCATAACATTTTAAGTAACGTTTGGATATTAAACACACAGCACACATTTTCCCCGTATGAACATATAAGATCATTGCAATGCACCAATATCGCTGAATCAGTGGGAGCTCTGTGCTTGTTTCCCTGCAACAAGACGGTCCCATCGAAGGGTGACAGGAGACAGCGATACTCGAAGGGGGTTCCTTATGTCCAGTCGATTCCGCAATTTGGTTTTCGTTGCATTCATTGCAGAGATATGTTGGAAATGGAAGCAACGTTTTCAGTGCTTTCCTGGCTATCTCAGGATATTTAGCCTTGGCTTTGACCCAGAATGCCGGCAGAGATGTTATGTCAAACATACTTTTCAGCCCGCCGTCATTTGCCAGCTCGAGGAGTTGATATTCTTCCCGCGCTGACATGGATGACTCGCAGGTAATGACCTCGCATGCGTAATGGCTCAACAGTGGGCATGACAAGGAATGAGGAAAGATGCAGCTGACTCATATCGCCAAATCATATCATTTCCTCGTGGCCCGGTAGCGCATGCTTTGCAGCCCGGTGGTTGGGGACCGCTGCTCTATCTCACTTGCTGCTTCTGAACTTGTGAAGGATTTGTAAATGTTTTTCGAAGTCAGAGCTCTCACCGGGCTCATACACAAACTTGGCTCGTTAGCAAACTCCGCTACCAGCCATGTGACTCAGTGGTGAGATGGCCACCTTTATGTCTAGGGTCGGTATGATTTGGGATTCAACCAAGCAGGGAAGTTGGTATGTTCCAGGGAGGAACATTGATTGTAGTGAGTGTTGTGTATACACTGCTCCATGCAAAGTTATTACTCACCAGAAAATTAACAGATCATACACCAACATAAAATTACAAAAGAACTATATTTACCAAATTTTCAACTTTAACAGACAGTTACAGAAAAAGAAAAGAAAATTTGAAGGGTCCGTTCCAGTTAATCTAATCTAAATGTGCACATAAACGGAGTTCATTTCTGGAGTAGTCGGGTGTATTGTTTTATTCACGCAGGACCTCTGAATTTCCCTCAAAGACAATCTTGAACAAACTGGGTCTCTCAGGAGTATTGTCCCTCCCTCCCTCGGAGCCATTTGCCTGCACAAAGCACTTCTTACGATGGGGGTTCTCATTTGAACGACACTCTGCAGCATCTTTCTTTGTGCCCCACTCTGCAGCTCCTGCCAAAAAGACCCTAAACCAATCTACTGTCCTTCAGAAATCTGCTTCCTTCCAGCACTCTCCAGCGTTCCACGAGGCAGAGGATTACGACATGTATCAAGACAACCTGATTAGCTGACACCACATTCCTAAGTTGGACAACATGGCTCCTTATCTTTAGCCAAAGCCGAAACACTCTTACTAGCAGGGCACACTGCTTTTATAGAAACTGCTAAAATAAAAGTACCTCACAGCATAGCAGTAGAAATTTTAGCCAGGGCATTACATATACTTAATATGTATTGATGCTGATAGAATTTGAGTTACTGTCAACCAATGGAATAAGCATTGGTTAATTTATTTGGGGTAATATTACTTTGTGTTATGTGTGCGAGTTCTATGTTGTGCACCTTGGTCTGGAGGAACATTGTTTGGCAGTGTACATGTGTATAGTGAAATAACAATAACTTTAATTTGATTTACTGTCATATCGGCTTTTGAAGTTTTGTTCTCTGTGAACGTTCATGTAGATTGAAAAGTCTGTTGTCCTGACTAAAATTGAAAATAATATAGTATGTTAAAGTTTGTGATTTATCTTTCTATTCTATACATTTCAAAAGGGAATTATAGCAATAACTGTTGAGAGTTAGTATACTCACTATAGGAAGGACGTGGAAACATTGGAAAGGGTGCAGAGGAGATTTACCAGGATGCTGCCTGGTTTAGAGAGTATGCATTATGATCAGAGATTAAGGGAGCTAGGGCTTTATTCTTTGGAGAGAAGGAGGATGAGAGGAGACATGATAGAGGTATACAAGATATTAAGAGGAATAGATAGAGTGGACAGCCAATGCCTCTTCCCCAGGGCACCACTGCTCAATACAAGAGGACATGGCTTTAAGGTAAGGGGTGGGAAGTTCAAGGGGGATATTAGAGGAAGGTTTTTTACTCAGAGAGTGGTTGGTGCGTGGAATGCACTGTCTGAGTCAGTGGTGGAGGCAGATACACTAGTGAAATTTAAGAGACTACTAGACAGGTATATGGAGGAATTTAAGGTTGGGGGTTGTATGGGAGTTAGGGTTTAAGGGTTGGCACAACATTATGGGCCGAAGGGCCTGTACTGTGCTGTACTATTCTATGTTCTGTGTTTAATTCCAAGTGAGGGTTTGAAGGAAGTCAGTGGTACAGTGTTGCACTTTTGTATGTGCTTCTATCAATATTATCATGAACGTAAACAGTTACCTAACCACATCCTCATTACTCAGCAGAGTACTTCACCTTTGAATGGTTGTATTTCAAACAGTGAAGCCCAGTTAACACTTTAACAGTAAGTTAGATGACTGACTAGAAAATATATCCGGTATTTGAAGGAAGGATATTTGCCATGGTGCAGTCTTGTATTCATTTGAAGAAGTGGGCATATTGAAATAAAGTGAACTTGTGTTACCATGCTTGAATGATGGCTTCTCTTTCATATACTGCAGAGGGTGATTCCTGACTATTGTTATTGCACATGGAGTGGTTTTTAAGATTAGCTTTAGTTTTATTTGTCGTATGTGGATTGAAACATACAGTGAAAAGGTCTGAGTCAACAACCAGCACAGTCAGGATTGTGTTTAGGGGTAGATCACAGACACTGTCATGCTTCCGGCACCAATAAAGCATGCACACAATTTTCTAATCCTAACCCATACATCTTTTGAATATGGGAGGAAACTGGAGCACCTGGAGGAACCCAACTCAGTTATGGGGAGAGTGAACAAAACTTTTTAGAAGTGGAGATGATTCTATACAACAGTTGTTTTTTGAGTGATTATTCCTCCTTCAATTAAAAGGAGTAGACCATATGGGCCCTTGAGTCAACCATTCAAAGACGTTGCATCTGAATTTTAGCATAACTCGATTTTCCTGTCCAATCCCTGGTCTCTCGGTTCTCTTCTTATCCAAGTATCTGTCTAAATGCTGTAATTGTATCTCATCAATTATCAAAGATCACCCTAAATATATTATCCAAGTACATTGATGTCACCATATACCCTGAGATTGCTTTTCTTGTGGGCATACAATTGAATCATGAAGAACTTCACACAAAGATGGACAAGCAACCAAAATGCAAAAGACAACAAATTGCGCAAATACAAAAAGAAACAACAAAATAATTATAGAAACATAGAAACATAGAAACATAGAAAATAGGTGCAGGAGTAGGCCATTCGGCCCTTCGAGCCTGCACCGCCATTTATTATGATCATGGCTGATCATCCAACTCAGAACCCAGCCTTCCCTCCATACCCCCTGACCCCTGTAGCCACAAGGGCCATATCTAACTTCCTTTTAAACATAGCTAATGAACTGGCCTCAACAGTTTGCTGTGGCAGAGAATTCCACAGATTCACCACTCTCTGTGTGAAGAAGTTTTTCCTAACCTCGGTCCTAAAAGGCTTCCCCTCTATCCTCAAACTGTGACCCCTCGTTCTAGACCTCCCCAACATCGGGAACAATCTTCCTGCATCTAGCCTGTCCAATCCCTTTAGGATCTTATACGTTTCAATCAGATCCCCCCTCAATCTTCTAAATTCCAACGAGTACAAGCCCAGTTCATCCAGTCTTTCTTCATATGAAAGACCTGCCATCCCAGGAATCAATCTGGTGAACCTTCTTTGTACTCCCTCTATGGCAAAGATGTCTTTCCTCAGATTAGGGGACCAAAACTGCACACAATACTCCAGGTGTGGTCTCACCAAGGCCTTGTACAACTGCAGTAGTACCTCCCTGCTCCTGTACTCGAATCCTCTCGCTATAAATGCCAGCATACCGTTCGCCTTTTTCACCGCCTGCTGTACCTGCATGCCCACTTTCAATGACTGGTGTATAATGACACCCAGGTCTCGTTGCACCTCCCCTTTTCCTAATCGGCCACCATTCAGATAATAATCTGTTTTCGTATTTTTGCCACCAAAGTGGATAACTTCACATTTATCCACATTAAATTGCATCTGCCATGAGTTTGCCCACTCACCCAACCTATCCAAGTCACCCTGCATCCTCTTAGCATCCTCCTCACTGCTAACACTGCCACCCAGCTTCGTGTCATCCGCAAACTTGGAGATGCTGCATTTAATTCCCTCATCCAAGTCATTAATATATATTGTAAACAACTGGGGTCCCAGCACTGAGCCTTGCGGTACCCCACTAGTCACCGCCTGCCATTCTGAAAAGGTCCCGTTTATTCCCACTCTTTGCTTCCTGTCTGCTAACCAATTCTCCACCCACACCAATACCTTACCCCCAATACCGTGTGCTTTAAGTTTGCACACTAATCTCCTATGTGGGACCTTGTCAAAAGCCTTTTGAAAATCCAAATATACCACATCCACTGGTTCTCCCCTATCCACTCTACTAGTTACATCCTCAAAAAATTCTATGAGATTCGTCAGACATGATTTTCCTTTCACAAATCCATGCTGACTTTGTCCGATCATTTCACCGCTTTCCAAATGTGCTGTTATCACATCCTTGATAACTGACTCCAGCAGTTTCCCCACCACCGACGTTAGGCTAACCGGCCTATAATTCCCCGGTTTCTCTCTCCCTCCTTTTTTAAAAAGTGGGGTTACATTAGCCACCCTCCAATCCTCAGGAACTAGTCCAGAATCTAACGAGTTTTGAAAAATTATCACTAATGCATCCACTATTTCTTGGGCCACTTCCTTAAGCACTCTGGGATGCAGACCATCTGGCCCTGGGGATTTATCTGCCTTCAATCCCTTCAATTTACCTAACACCACTTCCCTACTAACATGTATTTCGCTCAGTTCCTCCATCTCACTGGACCCTCTGTCCCTTACTATTTCTGGAAGATTATTTATGTCCTCCTTAGTGAAGACAGAACCAAAGTAATTATTCAATTGGTCTGCCATGTCCTTGCTCCCCATAATCAATTCAAAATATTAAGGACATGAGGTGCAGAGCTCTTGAAAGTGAGTCCATAGGTTGTGAAATTAGTTCAGTATTGAGTTGCTTCAGGAGTCTGATAGTTGTTAGACTATTAATGAATAATTTAGTAGTGCCCTTGTATTCCACTGTATTGTCAGCCTAGACTGTGTACTCAAACTGCTAGCAGACTTTGAATCCAAATCTTTCTTACTGATGAATCAAGTTTAATATCGCGCAAAATTTGTTGTTTTGTGGCAGCAGTACAGTGCAATACATAAAGACAAACTATAAATTATAATGTTATACATAAATAAATAGAGATCAAAAATAGTGAGGAAGTGTTCATGGGTTCATTGTCTGTTGAGAAATCTGATGGTGGAAGGGGAGAAGCTGTTCCTAAAATATTGAGTGTGTGTCTTCAGTCTTCCAGTCTTCTGTACCTCCTCCCTGATGGTAGCAATGAGAAGAGGGCATGTCCTGGGTGATGGGGATCCTTAGAGATGGATACCGCCTTTTTGAGGCATTGCCTGTTGAAGATGTCCTTGATACTTTGGAGGTTAATGCCCGTGAGGAAGCTGACTGAGTTTGCATTCCTCTGCAGCTTTTTCCGATCCTTTGCAGTGGCCCTTCCATACCAGACAGTTAGATAAACTAGTTAGATGATGGCCCAGATTAGTCTATTTCTGGCTAATTTTGACTTCCAATAAATCCCATTCTGATTGACCTCCCTGTTGCACAATGTGGTTCCATTCTCCCTAACCTTTTGTCTTGATAAACTGAAATTCAATTTCTGGTGCCCATGATTAATTAACTTCATTGTGCCAGTTGAGGTGATATCTACATTTTGATGTAGATTAATTCCTTGGCTGTTTGGTTTTAGAATTAATAAAATAATTAGGCCACAGCCTGTTTACGGTCACATGAGGAAATCTACAGATGCTGGAATTTCAAGCAACACACTGAAAAGTTGCTGGTGAATGCAGCAGGTCAGGCAGCATCTCTAGGAAGAGGTACAGTCGACGTTCCGGGCCGAGACCCTTTGCGGTCCGAAAAGTCAACTGTACCTCTTCCTAGAGATGCTGCCTGACCTGCTGCGTTCACCAGCAACTTTTAAGTGTGTTGCTGTTTACGGTCAGTACTGTTTGAAATCAAAATCCAAAATCACTGGGGGATGGTAAATGGAGCACTTGGTATTAGAAAGATGTAGAAGTGTTTTGATGTATGTTGACTTTCTTTTAAACAAGGGAGGTACAGCAGTTGGTTTCATCGAAGCAAATTCTTTTAGTAATTCATGAAAGGCGACTTAAAATTGTAATTATTGTACCAGAATTCTCTGGATAAATTATACTCTGGTATATCTTGGTACAAGGTCAAGGGATGTATGATGCAACCACCTGGGATATAGCAAAGTTTCCAGTAACATGTGTTTCAACATTCCTTGTCTAAAATATTCATTACTGTAGATTTACCTCTCATTGAAATACATGATAAAATTCAGTTCACTGAATTGATTCTGTTGTAATTTTCACACAGATAAGATTAATGCCAAATTGCAATAATTCTTAAGGAGAGGAATAAGTGGTTGATTCTTACCTGAAACCGAGCGCAACTTGTGATTACTCATTTACAGAAATGAGAGTGGATACAGGACCGCTAGAAAATGAGGTAGGAGAAATAATAACAGGGACAGGGAGATGGCTGATGAACTAAATGAGTATTTTGTGTCAGTCTTCACTGTGGAAGACACTAGCGGTATGCCTGATGTTGCAGTGTGTGAAGGAAGAGTAATGGGTGCAGTTACTGTTACAAGAGAGAAGGTGCTCAAAAAGCTGAAAGACCTAAAGGTGTACAAGTCACCCGGACCAGAAGAACTACCCCCTAGGGTTCTGAAAGATGTAGAGGTAGAGATTGGTGTGGCATTAGAAATGATTTTTCAAAAATCATTGAATTCTGGCATGCTGCCAGAGGACTGGAACATTGCAAATATTACTCCACTCTTTAAGAAAGGAGGAAGGCAGCAGAAGAGAAATTATAGACCAGTTCGGCTGACCTCAGTGGTTGGGAAGGTGTTGGAGTCCATTGTTGAGGATGAGGTGATGAACTACTTGGTGACACAGGACAAGATAGTAAAAGTCATTATGGTTTCCTTCAGGGAAAATCCTGCCTGACGAACCTGTTGGACTTCTTTGAGGAGATTACAAGTAGGATAGATAAAGGAGATGCAGTGGATGTTAACAACAGGAATTCTGCAGATGCTGGAAATTCAAGCAACACACATCAAAGTTGCTGGTGAACGCAGCAGGCCAAGCAGCATCTGTAGGAAGAGGTGCAGTCGACGTTTCAGGCCGAGACCCTTCGTCAGGACTAACTGAAGGAAGAGTGAGTAAGGGATTTGAAAGCTGGAGGGGGAGGGGGAGATGCAAAATGATAGGAGAAGACAGGAGGGGGAGGGATAGAGCCGAGAGCTGGACAGGTGATAGGCAGAAGGGGATACGAGAGGATCATGGGACAGGAGGTCCGGGAAGAAAGACGGGGGGGGTGAGGTGACCCAGAGGATGGGCAAGAGGTATATTCAGAGGGACAGAGGGAGAAAAAGGAGAGTGAGAGAAAGAATGTGTGCATAAAAAAGAGTAACAGATGGGGTACGAGGGGGAGGTGGGGCCTAGCGGAAGTTAGAGAAGTCAATGTTCATGCCATCAGGTTGGAGGCTACCCATACGGAATATAAGGTGTTGTTCCTCCAACCTGAGTGTGGCTTCATCTTTACAGTAGAGGAGACCGTGGATAGACATGTCAGAATGGGAATGGGATGTGGAATTAAAATGTGTGGCCACTGGGAGATCCTGCTTTCTCTGGCGGACAGAGCGTAGATGTTCAGCAAAGCGGTCTCCCAGTCTGCGTCGGGTCTCACCAATATATAAAAGGCCACATCGGGAGCACCGGACGCAGTATATCACCCCAGTCGACTCACAGGTGAAGTGATGCCTCACCTGGAAGGACTGTTTGGGGCCCTGAATGGTGGTAAGGGAGGAAGTGTAAGGGCATGTGTAGCACTTGTTCCGCTTACACGGATAAGTGCCAGGAGGGAGATCAGTGGGGAGGGATGGGGGGGACGAATGGACAAGGGAGTTGTGTAGGGAGCGATCCCTGCGGAATGCAGAGAGAGGGGGGGAGGGAAAGATGTGCTTAGTGGTGGGATCCCGTTGGAGGTGGCGGAAGTTACGGAGAATAATATGTTGGACCCGGAGGCTGGTGGGGTGGTAGGTGAGGACCAGGGGAACCCTATTCCTAGTGGGGTGGTGGGAGGATGGAGTGAGAGCAGATGTACGTGAAATGGGGGAGATGCGTTTAAGAGCAGAGTTGATAGTGGAGGAAGGGAAGCCCCTTTCTTTAAAAAATGAAGACATCTCCCTCGTCCTAGAATGAAAAGCCTCATCCTGAGAGCAGATGCGGCGGAGACGGAGGAATTGCGAGAAGGGGATGGCATTTTTGCAAGAGACAGGGTGACAAGGTGCCGCACCAAGTTAAGAGCCCATGGTTTTACAGTAAAGTTACCAACATGCTTAGAGCATTGGCAGATTGGTAGGAGGCAGCAAGTGGGAATAAAAGGATCCTTTTTCTTTTTTTTCTTTCTTTCTTTTTCAATCTTTTTATTAGTTTCATAATAATAAACATAATTATCAAGATTTACCCAATGTGGACTTGAAATTACATCCAAGTCCCGTAACTAAAATTTTAAATATCGAATGTTAATTGCCCAATAGTAAAATCTAAAATTCGGGAGCGCTAACCCCTCCTCTTTTTTAGATTTCTGTAAATGTCTTTTACCTAACCTAGGGTTTTTGTTCTGCCATATATATGAAATTTTTGAATCAACATTATCAAAAAAGGATTTTGGAATAAAAATTGGTACCGTTTGAGATACATATAAAAATTTAGACAAAATAACCATCTTGATAGTATTGATCCGACCCATCAGTGACAAAGATATTGGTGACCATTTAGTAAACAAAAGTTTAATTTGATCAATTAAAGGTAAAAAAAAAATTAGCTTTAAATAAATCTTAATGCTTTTTCATGATTTTAACCCCTAAATATGTGTAGCTCCCCTGGCCAGCCTCAGGGTTGCTCGGCTCGCTGTCGTCTAGGAAAAGATCAGTAAAATAAAATAAATCTTCTAGTGTAGGTAAAAATTGGTTAAGTAAGGGAGATCATAGGTTAAAAAAAAGATAACGAGAATGGAGCAAAGCCAAAGACGACCTCACTCCATGAGTGCTCCCTGCAGAAATCCAAAAGGATCCTTTTCTGGTTGGCTGCCAGTGAGTAGTGGTGTTCTGCAGGGGTCTGTGTTGGGACCACTTATTTTTATGTAAATGATTTGGATGATGGAAGAGTTGGTGGTGACGAAGACAAATGTCGTGTTAGCTTTCATTTCAAGAGGTCTAGAATGTAAGAGCAAGGATGTGATGCTGAGGCTTTATGAGGCACTGCTGAGGCCTCACCTTGAGTATTGTGAACAGTTTTGGGCTCCTTATCTTAGAAAACATGTGCTGGCATTGGAGAGAGTTCAGAGGAGGTTCACAAGGATGATTCCAGGAATAAAAGGGTTATCATACAAGGAGTGTTTGATGGCTCTGGGTCAGTACTCGCTAGAATTCAGAAGAATGAAACCTTTCGAATGTTGAAAGGCCTAGAAAGAGTAGATGTAGAAAGGATGCTTCCCATGGTGGGAGAGTCTAGGACAAGAGGGCATAGCCTTAGGATAGAGGGGTGCCCTTTCAAAACAGAGATGCAGAGAAATTTCTTCAGCCAAAGGGTGGTGCATTTGTGGAATTTGTTACCACATGCAGCTATGGAGGCCAGGTTGTTGGGTGTATTTAAGGCAGAGATTGATAGGTTATTGATTGGATATGGCTTCAAAGGTTACAGGGAGAAGGCTGGGAACTGGGGTTGAGGAGGAGATAGAAAAAAAGGATCAACCATGATTGAATAGCAGAGCAGACTTGATGGGCCAGATGGCCTAGTTCTGCTTAAGGTCTTAAGGTCTTATACCTTATCTCATTATGAATGTTAGCTTTATTTAGCACATGTACACTGACATGCATTGTTTGCATCAGTGACCAACTCAATCAGAGAATGTGCTGAGGGCAGCCTGCAAGTCTTGCCACACTTAAGGCGCCAACATAGGATGCCTATAACTTACTAACCCACAGGCTTTAGAATGGGGGAGGAAACTGGAGCACCTGGAGGAAATCCACAGGGAGAACATGCAAACTTCTTGCAAACTTTGAGCTGTTGTGCTGATTGCTCTGCTTCCATGCAGCCCCATTTAGATCCTATTTGGGCTTTGTGCTAGTGGTCATTATTCATTCACAAAATCTTTAAGGCAAGCTTCCAGTCTTTGGCATCAATGAGAAATGGAGGCAAATTAATTCCGGTCTTGCCCATGTATCCACTTATTGCAGAGATTTCTGGATAATAAACAGTTAGGAATCCTGTCCAGTTTTATCCCTCCCTCCCTTACTATTTGTGTACCGTGTTGTATTTGTGTACCCTGTTGTAGCTCCTGTCAGCCTGACACAGCCTGGGAATCAGATCTGCAACTTCCCTGATTGGTATGTTTCAACCATGTGCACTTGAGTCCTCAGGGAAATTCTAAACGTTTATATCTTTCCAGCAAAAAATATTAGAATTTGAATAGGTCTTTTATTTCACAGGATTGATAGAATTAGGTATATTTAGCATTCCAGTGTAATCCTCACCTGTACTTTAGTATACCAAAGAGTTTAGGGTGCTTTCCCTGTGCATGTTTGAAAGGAAGTTCTGCACTTTAAGTTAAACTCAGAATATTTTTTCACATATCCATTCTTTTAATAGTCCACAGATTTTAAGATATAATGACTTAAAAATCATTCAATGTATATAATACACTAGGTAGATAAATGCAGAGAAATTAAAAACCTCGTGGGACAGGCTTTCCTGCAGGGATTGAGGAACAAATTTGTAGAGAGATCACAGACTATTGCAAGAAACCTAAGGTTATTAAAGTAGGTGATTTTAACTTTCCACATATTGACTGGGATTCCCATACTGTAAATGGACTAACACATTTGTCAAATGTGTTTGGGAAAGTTTCCTTAATCAGTGTGTAGTAGTCCCACCAAAAGTGTGCAATACTGGATCTGCTGTTAGGGAATGAGACAGGGCAGGTGACAGTAGTTTGTATACTGAATAGTTTGCATCTAGTTGTCAAAATGCCATTAGTTTGAAAGTAAATATGGAAAAAAGATAGGTCCGATCAGCTTGGCATTCAGGACGAGATCCTAAATTGGAGAAAGGCCAATTTTGATGTATCAGAAAGGATCTGGCAATTATAGATTGGGGCAGGCATTTTTTGGTAAAAGTGTATTTGGCCTTCTAAAAGTGAAATTTTGAGAGTACGTGTCTACCAGAATAAAAGATCAAGGTAACAGGTGTAGAGCACCTTGGTTTTCAAGAGACATTGAGACCCTGGTTAAGAGAAAATAGGAGGTGCATAGCAGGTATAGGCAGGTAGGAACAAATGAGGTACTTATGGAGTATACAAAATGCAAAAGAACACTTAAGAAAGAAATCTGGAGGACTAAATAAAGGCATGAGGTTGCCTTAGCAGACAAGGTGAAGGAGAATCCTAAGGATTCTACAGATATGTTAAGGGCAAAAGTATTGCAAAAGACAAAATTGGTCCTCCAGAAGGTCAGAATGGCAATCTATGCATGGAACCAAAAGAGATGGGGAAAATCTTAAACGGATTTTTTTCATCTGTATTTACTCGGGAGATGGACACAGAACCATTAGAAGTGAGACAAGGCAACAATGAGGTCATGGACTGTATGCGGATTACAGAGGAGTTGTTTGCTATCTTGAGGCAAATAAAGGTGGACAAATATCCAGGTCCTATACCTTTACACCCTGTGGGAGGCAAGTGCAGAAATTGCAGGGGCCATAGTAAAGATATTTAAATCATCCTTGGTAACAGGTGAGGTACCACCAGATTGGAGGATAGCCAATGTTGTTCCACTGCTTAAGAAAGGCTCAAAAAATAAACCAGGAAATTGTAGGCTGATGAGCCTGATATCAGTAGTGGGGAAGTTATTGGTAGGTATTCTAAGGGCCCAGGTATGAATATTTAGACAGACGGGGACTGATTAGGGATAGTCAGCATGGCTTTGTATATAATCGGTCATGTCCAACTAATCTTAGAGTTTTTTGAGAAAGTTACCAGGAAAGTTGGTGGAAGCGAAGCAGTGGATGTTGTCTACAAGAACTTTAGCAAAGCATTTAACAAGGTCCCACATAGGAGGTTGGTCAGGAAGGTTTCAGTCGCTTGGCATTCAAGATGAGATAATAAATTGGATGAAACATCAGCTTAGTGGGAGAAGCCAGAGAGTGGTAGTAGATGGTCCCCTCTCTGACTGGAGGCCTGTGATTAGTCATAGTCATACTTTATTAATCCTGGAGGAAATTGGTTTTCATTACAGTTGTTCCATAAATAATAAATAGTAATAGAACCATAAATAGTTAAATAATAATATGTAAATTATGCCAGTAAATTATGAAATAAGTCCAGGACCAGCCTATTTGCTCAGGATGTCTGCCCCTCCAAGGGAGAAGTTGTAAAGTTTGATGGCCACAGGTAGGAATCACTTCCTATGACGCTCTGTGCTGCATCTCGGCGACTTGAGTCTGGCTGAATGTACTCCTGTGCCCACCCAGTACGTGATGTAGTGGATGGGAGACATTGACCAAGATGGCATGCAACTTGGACAGCATCCTCTTTTCAGACACCACCGTGAGAGAGTCCAGTTCCATCCCCACAACATCACTGGCCTTACGAATGAGTTTGTTGATTCTGTTGGTGTCTGCCACCCTCAGCCTGCTGCCCCAGTACCCAACAGCAAACATGATAGCACTGGCCACCACAGACTCGTAAAACATCCTCAGCATTGTCCAGCAGATGTTACAGGACCTCAATCTCCTCAGGAAATAGAGACGGCTCTGACCCTTCTTGTAGACAGCCTCAGTGTTCTTTGACCAGTCCAGTTTATTGTCAATTCGTATCCCCAGGTATTTGTAGTCCTCCACCATGTCCACACTGAACCCCTGGATGGAAACGGGTCACCGGTACCTTAGCTCTCCTCAGGTCTACCACCAGCTCCTTAGTCTTTTTCACATTAAGCTGCAGATAATTCTGCTCACACCATGAGACAAAGTTTCCTACCGTAGCCCTGTACTCAGCCTCATCTCCCTTGCTGATGCATCCAACGATGGCAGAGTCATCCGAAAACTTCTGAAGATGACAAGACTCTGTGCAGTAGTTGAAGTCCGAGGTGTAAATGGTGAAGAGAAAGGGAGACAAGACAGTCCCCTGTGGAGCCCCAGTGCTGCTGATCACTCTGCTGGACACACAGCATTGCAAGCACACGTACTGTGGTCTGCCACTCAGGTAATCAACAATCCATGATACCAGGGACGCATCCACCTGCATCGCTGTCAGCTTCTCCCCCAGCAGAGCAGGGCAGATGGTGTTGAACGCACTGGAGAAGTCAAAAAACATGACCCTCACAGTGCTTGCTGGCTTGTCCAGGTGGGCATAGACATGGTTCAGCAGGAAGACGATGGCATCCTCAAGTCCTAGTCGGGGCTGGTAGGCGAACTGGAGGGGATCTAAGTGTGGCCTGACCATAGGCCGGAGCAGCTCCAGAACAAGTCCCTCCAGGGTCTTCGTGATGTGGAAGGTCAATGCCACCGGTCTGTAGTCATTGAGGCCGCTGGGGCGCGGCGTCTTCGGCACAGGGATGAGGCAGGACGTCTTCCACAATACAGGAACCCTCCGGAGTCTCAGGCTCAGGTTGAATACATGGTGAAGTACTCCACATAGCTGAGGGGCACAGGCTTTGAGCACTCTGGTACTGACACCATCGGGTCCTGCAGCCTTGCTTGGGTTGAGACGTTTCAGCTGTCTTCTCACCCGTAGAGCTGTGAAGCCCACCATGGTGGTTTCGTGTGGGGAAGGGGTATAGTCATGAGAGCAGGGTAGGGGACTACTGGAGTGCTGCAGGGAACAGTGCTGTGTCCATTGTTGTTTATCATCTATGTCAATGACTTGGATGATTTGGTTAACTGGATCAGCAAATTTACAGGTGACACCAAGACTGGGGGTGTAGTGGACACGAGGAAGAATATCAGAGCTTGCAGCGGGATCTGAAACAGCTGGAGAAATGGGATGACAGATGGAATTTAATGCAGACAAGTGCGAAGTGTTGCAATTTGGTAGGACTAAAGGTCTTGCACAGTGAACAGCAGGGCACTGAGGTGTGTGGTAGGACATTGGGATCTGGGAATACAGGTCCATAATTCATTGAAAGTGGTGTAACAGATAGATAGGGTTATAAAGAAAGCTTTTGGCACATTGGCCTTCATAAATCGAAAAACTACAGTGGATGGAATGTTATGTTGAAGTTGTATAAGACATTGATGAGGCCCACATTTCAGTATTATGTGCAGATTTGGTCTCCCACCAACAGGAAAGATGCAAGTAAGTTTGAAATCATTTTCGTTAACCTCCTTTGAACCCT
Organism: Mobula hypostoma; assembly: GCF_963921235.1. Lineage (NCBI taxonomy): Eukaryota > Metazoa > Chordata > Chondrichthyes > Myliobatiformes > Myliobatidae > Mobula > Mobula hypostoma. Next base: position 114,244,741 of record NC_086104.1, read on the forward strand.
CTCCAGTTTCAGCACGTTCTTTCTAAGATAAGGGGCCTAAACCTGTTCACAATACTCCGTGAGGCCTCACCATAAGCTTAATAAAATTTCAAACAATACACCTTTGCTTTTATATTCTAGTTCTCTTGAAATGAGTGTTAACATTGCATTTGCCTTCCTCACCAAAGACTCAACCTGCAAATTTGCCTTTACTGCACGAGGACTCCCAGGTCTGTTTGCGCCTCAATTTTTTGTATTTCCTCTCCATTTAGGAAATTGTCAACCCTTTCATTTCTTCTATCAAAGTGCATGACCGTACAGTTCCCGACTCTGTATTCCATCTGCCATTTCTTTGCCCATTCTCCTAATCTAAGTCCTTCTGTAGCCTCTGTACTTCTTCAAACCGACCTGCCCCTCCACCGATCTTCATATTGCAAACTTTGCAACAAAGCCATTAATTCCAAATCATTGTCATGTAACGTAAAAAAATCAGTCCCAACATAGACCCCTATGGAACACCACCAATCATCAGTAGCCAGTCAGAAAAGTTTTGCTTTATTCCCACTCTCTTTCTCCTGCCAATCAGCCACTGCTTTATCCTGTAATATCATGGGCTCGTAGAATGTTAAGCAGCCTCATGCGTGGCACCTTGTAAAATGCCTTCAAACTTATTTGGGACACAATTCCACTTAATAGGGACAGGAGACTGTTCCCAAATAGATTCTAACTATTGTCAGTTGCACACATTTCATGTATCCATTAGACGCTACGCATTGCTTAGAGTGAACGGTTTTTAAATAACATAAGTTGTGTGTGTTTGTCTTCAAAAACCAGTGATTTTTGTCACTAATAGTTGGCAAGAAATAAGCAGTGAGACAATTCTGATTTGTTTTGCTCACTGAGGCCTCAAGCATTCAGGCTTGGAGATGCCAGATACAGCCAGGAGTGAAAATGAAACACTTTCACTACTTCACAAGGAATTTAAAAATATTGACAATCATCTTGAATGTTATAATGAAAATGAATGCCCTCTTCTCACTGCTGCCATCAGGTAGTAGGTACAAGAGCCTCAGGACTTGCACCACCAGGGTCAAGAACAGTTACTTTCAATCATTGGGTTCTTGAATAAAAGGGGATAACTATACTCACTTATTCCATCATTGAGATGTTCCCACAACTAATGATCTCACTTTAAGGACCCTTTATCTCATTATCTCATGTTCACATTATTTATTACTATTTGTATTTGCAATTTGTTATCTTCTGCACTCTGATTTTTCATTGATTTATTATATATATTATAGCAATATAGAAACACAGAAAACCTACAGAACAATACAGGCTCTTTGGCCCACAATGCTGCGTGGAACGTGTACTTACTTTAGAAATTGCTTAGGGTTACCCATAGCCATTTTTCTAAGCTCCATGTAACATGTTATATAGAACAGTTACAATTCTATAGATTTAGACCATAAGACATAGGAGCAGAATTAGGCCATTCAGCCCGCTTGCCTTTTCATCATGACTGATCTCGGATCTCATTCAACTCCATATACTTGCCCTCTCACCATATCCCTTGATGCCCAACCAATCAGGGAACTATCAGCTTCTGCTTTGAATACGCCCACGGACTTGGCCTGCATCACCGTCTCTGGCAGAGCATTCAATAGATTCGCCACTCTTTGACTAAAAAAAATTCCTCCTTACTTCTGTTCTAAAAGGTTGCCTCTTAATTTTGAGGCTGTGCCCTATAATTCTGGCTACCCCCACATCCTCCCCACATCCACCTTATCTAGTCCTTCCAACATTTAGTAGGTTTCAATGAGATCCCCATATATTTTCTAAATTCCAGTGAGTACAGGTCCAAAGCTGCCAAATGCTCCTCATATGTTAACTGCTTTGTTCCTGGAATCATCCTCGTGAGCCTCCTGTGAACTCTCTCCAATGACATCACATCCATTCTGAGATATGGGGCCAAAACTGTTGACAATACTCCAAACGTGGCCTGGCTAGTGTCTTATAAAGCCTCAGCATTATCTCCTTGTTTTTATATTCTATTCCCCTTGAAATAAATGCCAACATTGCTTTTGTATTCATTACTACAGACTCATCCTGTGAATTAACCTTCCATCCAATTTAGATAATAGTCTGCAATTTTGTTCCTTTTACCAAAATGCATTATCATACATTTGCCAACACTGTATTCCATCTGCCACTTTTTTGCCCATTCTTCCAACTTGTTCTGCTGCAATCGCATTGCTTTCTCAGCATTACCTACCCCACCACCTATCTTTGTAACATCCGCAAACTTTGCTACAAAGTCATCAATTCCACTATCTAAATCATTGACAAAATGCTGAAAGTAGTGTTCCTAGTATTGATCCCTGAGGAACACCAATAGTCACTGACAGCCAACCAGAAAAGATCCCCTTTATTCCCACTCACTACCTCTTGCCTGTCAGCCATTCCTCTATCCATGCCAATATGTTTTCTGTAACACCACAGGATTTTATCTTGTTAAGCAGCCTCATGTGAGGCACCTTATCAAATGCCTTCTGAAAATCTAAGCAAATGACATCCACTGCCTCTCCTCTGCTTGTTACTTCCTCGAAGAATTCTATCAGGCAAGATTTCCCTTTACATAAACCATGCTGACTTTAACTTATTTTATCATTAGTCTCCAAGTACCCTGAAACCTTGTCCTTAATAATGGATTCTGACACTTTCCCTACCACTGAGGTTAGGCTAACTGGCCTATAATTTCCTCTCTTCTGTCTTCCTCCCTCCTTAGAGTGGAGTAACATATGCAATTTTCCAGTCCTCCAGGATCATGCCAGAATCAAGTGATTTTTTGCAAGATTATGACCAATGCATCCATTAAGTCTTCAGTAACCTCTCAGGGATTTAGTCTATCTGGGTCCCGGTCACTTATCCACCTTAAGACCTATCAGTTTGCCTAGGACATTTTCCTTTGTAATACCAATGTTCTCAATCCTGCTCCCTGATTTTCACGGACTCTGGCATACGTCTGGTGTTTTCCACAGTGAAGACTGATGCAAAGTACTCATTAAGCTCATTTGTCACACATTACTACCTCTCCAGCATCATTCCAGTATCAACTCTCACCTCCCTTTTCCTGTTTTTTATAACTGAGAAAACTTTTAGTGTCTTGCTTCCAGCAGGTGCCATCTCTGCTCTTCAAGACTGCTTTGAGCACACTGACTGGCACATGTTCAGTCAGGGAGGCTGCAACCCATGGCGACTCTACCAACTTAGAAGAGTACACAGCATCAGTGACTAGCTACATCAGCAAGTGCATCGATGTGTCCAAGACCAGAGGCCTGGATGACCGCGGAGGTGCGTGCGCTGCTGAGAACCCGTGACTCCGCCTTCAGAGCAGGCGACAAGGCAGCCCTAACAACAGCAAAGGCCAAAATGTCCCGGGCCATCAGAGAAACAAAGCGTGCACACGCCCAGCGAATCCACAGCCACTTCCAAAACAGCAGTGACACGAGGCGCATGTGGAAGGGCATTCAGGATATAACCAACTACAAGACAACACCACCTGCCTGTGCTGGTGATGCCTCTCTCCCAGATGCATTGAACAACTTTTATGCTCATTTTGAGGTGGAAAATGACGTGGTGGCGAGGAAGACCACCCCTCCACCAAATGATCAGGTGCTGTGTTTTACCGTGGCCGATGTGAGGAGAACCCTGTGCAGGGTCAACCCACAGAAGGCTGCTGGACCAGACAATATTCCTTTTCAGAGTGCTTAGAGGATGTGCAGGCCAGCTAGCAGAGATTCTTACTGACATCTTCAAATCTCCCTGAGCAGCGCCGTTGTTCCTACTTGCTTCAAGACCGCCACCATCTTCCCCGTGCCAAAGAAGTCTTCAGTGTTCTGCCTCAACGACTATTGTCCCGTTGCACTCACATCTATCATCATGAAGTGTTTCGAGAGGCTCGTCATGAGGCATGTCAAGACCCTGCTATCCCCCTCACTGGACCCCCTGTAGTTCACGTACAGTCCCAACCGTTCAACAGACGACGCCATTGCCATCACCCTCCACCTGGCCCTAACCCACCTGGACAACAAAGACACGTACGTTCGAATGCTGTTCATAGACTTCAGCATTCAACACAATCATTCCTCTGAAACTGATTCGAAAGCTGAGCCTACTGAGCCTGAACACCTCTCTCTGCAACTGGATCCTAGACTTCCTGACTGGGAGACCTCAGTCAGTCCAGATCGGAAGCAGCATCTCCAACACCATCACACTGAGCACGGGGGCCCCCCAGTGCTGTGTGCTCAGTCCACTGCTGTTCACTCTGCTGACCCACGACTGTGATGCAGCACACAGCTCGAACCACATCATCAAGTTCGCCGATGACACGACCGTAGTGGGTCTCGTCAGCAAGAACGATGAGCCAGCATATAGAGGAGAGTACAGCAGCTAACGGACTGGTGCAGAGCCAACAACCTGTCTGTGAATGTGAGGACACGGAGCGACCACTCTCTGCTGAACATTGAGGACTCCTCCGTAGAGATCGTTAAGATCATCAAATTTCTTGGTGTTCACCTGGCGGAGAATCTCACCTGGTCCCTCAACACCAGCTCCATAGCAAAGAAAGCCCAGCAGCGTCTCTCCTTTCTGCGAAGGCTGAGAAAAGTCCATCTCCCAACCCCCATCCTCACCGCATTCTACAGAGGTTGTATTGAGAGCATCCTGAGCAGCTGCATCACTGCCTGGTTCAGAAATTGCAGCATCTCGGATCGCAAGACCCTGCAGCGGATAGTGAGGTCAAACATTTACACCACATGCTGCATCCATAAAGCGAACAGCGTTATGAAGGACCCCACGCACCCCTCATACAAACTCTTCTCCCTTCTGCCATCTGGCAAAAGGCACCGAAGCATTCGGGTTCTCACAATCAGACTATGTAACAGCTTCTTCCCCCAAGCCATCAGACTCAGCAATACCCAGAGCCTGGACTGACACCAACCTACTGCCCTCTACTGTGCCTATTGTCTTGTTTATTATTTATTGTAATGCCTGCACTGTTTTGTGCACTTCATGCAGTCCTGGGTAGGTCTGTAGTCTGGTGTAGTTTTTTTGTTGTTTTACGTAGTTCAGTGTATTGTTTCATGTAGCACCATGGTCCCGAAAAACGTCGTCTCATTTTTACTGTGTACTGTACCCGCAGTTATGGTTGAAACGACAATAAAAAGTGACTTGACTTATACTATCAGCTAGTTTGCCCTCATATTTCATCTTTTCCCTTATAGCTTTTTTATCACAGGAGGCTGGTGGGAGTGGTCACACGAGGCCGAGCTGGGCTAGGATCCTTTCTAACTCCCCAAATGGACACCAGAGGGAAGGAAAGGTGTCGTCTAGTTCAGGAGGAGGTGAGAGCAGTAGTGGAGGAGATGAGAGCCTGCAAGGCGGTGGGAATGAAGCAACAGGGAGCTTGGACATGATGGGAGAATGCGGTTGAGAGGAAAGTGACCTGTGCTGATCTTTGGAAGCCAAACCACACCGCATCCAATTTCTCATCCAGGCCCATCAAACCTGCACACATGGGGCAAGGCAGAGTCATCTGCGTGTCCACTGTGCTCCAAGCAAGGAACCCTGGAGCACATCCTCAGCAGCTGTGCAAGGGCATTTGTTGAGGGTCGGTACAGGTGGAGGCATGATCAGGTCCTGAAGACCATCGCTGAAGTCATCAGCGCAGGAGTTGAGTGGGCGAAGCGGTCCCGACCCTCCAAGCAGACCATTGCCTTTGTCAGAGCTGGGGAGCAGCCAATACCTGCCAAAAGAACATCTGTAGGCATTCTGACCTCTGCAAGGGACCTTGAAGGGCAGCTGAAGTTCCCCAACCATATCGCAGCCACCACCCTGCGACCAGACATTGTCCTAGTGTCTGAGTCGACTAAGCAAGTGGTGCTGCTGGAGCTGACAGTCCCATGGGAAGATAGCTTGGAAGAGGCCTTTGAAAGAAAGCTCTCCAAGTACGCAGGACTGGTCAGCAACTGTCAGCAGGCTGGATGGAGAGCGAGGTGTCTCCCAGTGGAGGTTGGTTGTAGGGGATTCGTAGCCCATTCTTTAGTTAGAGCCTTCAGCATTTTGGGCATCGAGGGAGAGAGGAAGAGGAGAGCCATCCGCAGTACCACCGGTGCGGCAGAGAGGGCCTCAAGATGGCTGTGGCTCAAAAGAGGGGAGCCATGGAGTCATAAATAGCTAGCCATCTGGACACAAGCTAGAGTCTGATCAGCCCCAGCTGGGTCACCTGGAGGAAGTTGTATGATGTTGAAAGACCCAAAACACCCGATGATTCCAGGAACATCACTGAAGATGTGTCCAGAAGCATCAATAGATGTATGTACACAACAGTTGCCTTTTGTTGAATTTTAAATGATTTCAATCATTCAACTTCTCACTCACCTTTGCAACCTTTCCTTGGCTTTTATACAAGTCCTTAACTTTCTTTGTCAGCCACGGTTGCCTACCCCTGCCATTTGAGAACAACAACTTCTGTGGGACATATCTATCCTGAGTATTTGCTGAGTATGCCCACAGGAAAATAAATCACATGGTCGTATATGGTGCCGTATCTATACTTTGAAAATAAAATTTACTTTGAAATTTGATTATCTGCACTCAATGTCTGACTAATTTTGTTCATTGTGTACACTGGGTGAATTCCTCTGTTGATAACTGTTAAGAACTAATTCACAATTTTATAGTTCTGTAGTACTGTTGGAGGTGTTCTGATTTGTTCTGTATGTAACCTTCTCACCAAGGCTCATTAGCTAACTCTGCTAATAGCCACATGACTCAGTGGTGACAGGTCACCTTTCATAAGCAATATATGTCGATGGTCCGTGAGATTAGGCTTCAACCAAACAGGAATGTTGTGATGTTCCTATTAAAGAAACCTTGATTTGAGCATATGCTGTGTAAATACTGCCTATACACAGTTATCAGTAGCCCAGGAATGACAGACCAACTTAAAATTATAAAGAAAGTGTATTTGCTAAGTTTTCAACATTAACAAAAGGTTACAGAAAAAAGAAAAGAAAAATAAAAGGGCCCGTTAAAACCAGTCCAATACGCACATTTGGGGCTATATATCTCTTACGTGCTGTACCCACAGTCTGCATGAAAGCACTTGCCACATTTTGAACTCTCCTTGAGGACTATCTCAAACAAACTGACTCTCTCAGGTGTATTGGCCCTTGCTCCTTGGAGCCATGCATCTGCACAAAGCACTTTTTGCAACAGGGTGTCTCCTTCCAATGGCATTCTGAGGCATCTTCCCTTGTCCCCTGCTCTGCAGCTTCTGGTAAAAGAGCCCCCAACCAGACCACTGTCCTTCAGAAAACTCTTCACCACAGCTCTCTAGAACCTTTTCTCACATCTCACTATTTTGATTGGCTGACTCACACTCCTAATTTGGACATCATGGGTCCTTCCTTATCTTAGCTGAAGCAATAACACACTTTCCAGCATGGCACACTGCTTTTACAGACAACTACTTGTATAACCTACCTCATAGCATAGCAGTAGAAATCTTTACAGGGCATTACATGTATTTCTGTTAAATACACAATTTGTTACTCACCTTGTCTGTTTTTGATACCTTTTTAACCATTTCCATGAAACTTTGGCTAATTGGGGCAGCCACTTAATTGGTCCAAAATGTACTGGTCTCGATGTGTCCCAATTAATCGGAATCCTCTGTACTAAAAGTTTTTTGTATACTGTTTCCAGTGCAAATCCATGTTTGAGTTCCTAATCCATATCATCATCATTGCTTCCAAATCGAAACAATGTCATCTTTAATGATCTAATTGTTGCTGCTGAAATCCACACTTCTTTCTTGTTGTCAAACCCAACATTCTACAGTGTTACCAGTGTCTTGTAATGTCCTGTAAAACCAAGTCCTCTTATTGACTTTGTCCTTTATTTTAGAACCACAGATGATTCTTGTCAGTTTTCAGTTTCTTTCAACAAACTGCTGTGAGAAACTGTGTGACCACTATTATTTGGAAGATATGTTGGCCTTTGGCCTTTCATCCTTTTGAAACTGTATTCATTAAGTCAACATTCATTTATGCCATTGTTATACTTCTGTCTTAATTTAGACCATACATGAACTCCCAAGTCCCTTTGAGCTTCAGGTTTTTGTATTTTCTCTCCATTTAGAAAATATTTAACCTTTTCCCTTCTTCTACCAAAGTGCCTGACCATATACTTCCTACTGTATTCCATCTGTTATTTCTTTGTCCATTCTCCTAATCTGTTGAAGTCCTTCTGTAGCTGCTCTACTTCCTTAAAATTAGCTACCCTTCCACCTGTCTTCATATCATCTGCAAACTTTGCAGCAAAGTCATCAGTTCCATCATCCAAATCATTGACATATATTGGAAAAAGAATCAGTCCCAACACAGATCCCTGTGAAACACCACCAGTCAACAACAGCCGACCAGAAAAGGCTCCCTTTATTCCCAGTCTTTGCCTCTTGCCAATTAGCCACTGCTTTATCCATGCTAGAATCTTTCCTGTAATGGCATAGGTTCATAGCTTGTTAAGCAGCCTCATGTATGGCACCTTGTCAAAAGGCCTTCTGAAAATCCAAATACACAACATCAACCAATTCTCCTTTGTCTATCTTGCTTGTTATTTCTTTAAAGAATTCCAACAGATTTGTCAGGCAAGCTTTTCCCCTCAAGGAAGCCATGCTGACTTAGGCCTATTTTATCATGTGCCTTCAAGTACCCTGAGATCTCAATCTTAATAAAGGACTCCAACATCTTCCCAACCACTGAGGTCAGACTAACTGGCCTATAATTTCCTTTCTTCTGCCTCCATCCCTTCTTGAAGAGTGGAGTGACATTCCAGAATCCAGTCATTCTTGAAAGATCATTACTAATGCCTCTGCAATCTCTTCAGTCACCTCTTTTAGAACTCGTGGGTGTACAGGTCCAGGTGACTTCTGATCTTCAGACCTTTCAGTTTCCCAATAATCTTCTCTCTAGTTATGGAACTTCATGTACTTCATGACCCCTGATACCTGAAACTTCCACCATACTATTAGTATCTTCCACTGTGTAGACTGACACAAAAATCTTACTCAGTTTGTCTACCATTTCATTGTCCCCTGTTACTACTTCTCCCACATTGTTTTCCAGTGGTCTGATATCCATTCTTGCACTCTTTTTACACTTTATGTATCTGAGGAAACTTTTGGTATCCCTTTTATGCTATTGGCTGGTTTACTTGTGCATTCTATCTTTACCATCTTTTTTAGTTATTTTCTTTTGATTTTTAAAAGTTTACCAATCCTCTAACTTCCCACTAATCTTTGCTCTCTTTGGTTTTTATGTTGGCTTTGACTTCTCTTGTTAGCTGTGCTTGTGTCATCTTTCCTTTTAGAATGCTTCTTCCTCTTTGGGATGTATATATCTGTGCCTTCTGAATTGCTTCCAGAAATTCCAGATATTGATGCTCAGCCGTCATCCCTACCTCTGTAATTCCTTTTACTTCACTATAATACTGATATATCTGACTTTAGCTTCGCCTTCTTAAATTTCAGGGTGAATTTGATCATATTATGATCACTTTCCCCTTAGGGTTCTTTTATCTTAAGCTCTCTAATCAATTCCAGTTCATTGCACAACACCCAATCCAAAATAGCTAATCCTCTAGTGGGCTCAGCCATGAGATGCTGCAAAAAGCTATCTTGTCGGCACTCCAGGAATTTACCCTCCTGGAATCCAGCATCAACCTAATTTTCCCAATCTTCCTGCATATCGAAGTCCCCCATAGCTATTATAACATTGCCCTTTTGGCATGCATTTTTTAATCTCCTGTTGTAAGTTGTAGGCCACATCCTTACTGCTGTTTGGGGTCTGTATACAATTCCCATCAGGGTCTTTTCATACTTAGCTCTATCCGCAATGATTCATCTCTTTCTGACCCTATGTCACCACTTTCTGATGATTTGATTTCATGAGAGCAACACCGCCCCCTCTGCCTTCCTGCCTGTCCTTTTGATACAATGTGTAGCCTTGCACATTAAACTCCCGGCTATAATCTTTCAGCCATGCTTCAGTGATGCCTACAACATCATACCTGTCAGTCTGCCACTGTGCTGCAAGTTCACCTACCTTATTCTGAATACTGCACACATTCAAATACAACACCTTCAATCCTGTATTCACCCTTTTCAATTTTGTCTGCCTTTTACATTGCAACTCATCCTGTTGACTGCAATTTTACCCTATCAACAACCTGTCCTCACTACACATTGCCTCTGCTTGTAAACCAATTACCTCACCTTCAGCACTATTATCCTCCTTTCCTATGATACTTCTTGCATTGAAATATATGCAGATTAGGGTACTAGTTGCACCATGCTGAATATTTTGATTCCTAACTTTGAGGTCTTACCAACATCTGCCTCCACAACCTCTCTACTAACTGTTCTGACACTCCTGTTCCCATCCCCCTGCAACTCTCGTTTAAACTCCACCATGCAGCACAAATAAACTTTCCGCTAAATTATTAGAAACATAGAAAAAAAACTACAGCACAATACAGGCCCTTGGGTCCACAATGCTGTGCCGAGCATGTACTTATTTTAGAATTTACCTGCAGTTATCCATAGCTCTCTATTTTTCTAAACTCCATGTACCTATCCGGGAGTCTCTTAAAAGACCTTATTGTATCCGCCTCCACCACCAAAACCACAGCCCATTCCACGCACTCACCGTTCTGTGCGTAAAAAAAAAACAACTGCTTACCCCTGACATCTCCTCTGTACCTTCCTCCAAGCACCTTAAAACTGTGCCCTCTTGTGCTAGCCATTTCAGCTCAGGAAAAATACTCTGACTATCCACATGATCAATGCCTCTCATTATCTAATACACCTCTAACAGGTCACCTCTCATCCTCCGCCGTTCCAAGGAGAAAAGGCCAAGTTCACTCAACCTATTCTCATAAGGCATGCTCCCCAATCCAGGCAACATTCTTGTAAGTCTCCTCTGCACCCTTTCTACATCCTTCCTGTAGTGAGGTGACCAGAACTGAGCACAGTACTCCAAGTGGGCTCTGACCAAGGTCCTATATAGCTGTAACATTACCTCTCTTAAACTCAATCCCACAGTTGATGAAGGCCAAAGCACCATATGTCTTCTTAACCACAGAGCCAACCTGCACAGCACCTTTGAATGTCTGATGGACTCGGACCCCAAGATCCCTCTGATCCTCCACATTGCCAAGTGTCTTACCATTAATACTATATTCTGCCATCAGATTTGACCTACATAAATGAACCACCTCACACTTATCTGGGTTGAACTCCATCTGCCGCTTCTCAGCCCAGTTTTGCATCCTTTCAATGTCCCACTGTAACCTCTGTCAGCCCTCCACATTATCCACAACATCCCCAGCCTATGTGTCATCAGCAAATTTACTAACCCATCCCTCCACTTCCTCATCCAGGTTATTTACAAAAATCACGAAGAGAAGGGGTCCCAGAGCAGATCCCTCAGGCACACCACTGGTCACCGATCTCCATGCAGAATATGACCCATCTACAACCACTCTTTGCCTTCTGTGGGCAAGCCAATTCTGGATTCACAAAACAAGGAACCCTTGGATCCCATGCCTCCTTACTTTCTCAATAAGCCTTGCATGAGGTACCTATCAAATGCCTTGCTGAAATCCATATACACTACATCTACTGCTCTATCTTCACCGACATGTTTAGTCACATCCTCAAAAACTTCAATCAAGTTCATAAGGCACGACCTGCCTTTGACAACGCCATGCTGACTATTCCTAATCATATTGTGCCTCTCCAAATGTTCATAAATCCTGCCTCTCAGGATCTTTCCCATCAACCGAACAACCACTGAAGTAAGACTTACTGGTCTATAATTTCCTGGGCTATCACTACTCCCTTTCTTGAATAAGGGAACAACATCTGGAACCCTCTGATCCTCCGGAACCTCCCCTGGCCCCATTGATGATGCAAAGATCATCGCCAGAGGCTCAGCAATCTCCTCCCTCGCCTCCCACAGTAGCCTGGAGTACATCTCGTCTGGTCCTGGAGACTTATCCAATTTGATGTTTTCCAAAAGCTCCAGCACATCCTCTTTCTTAATATGTACATGCTCAAGTTTTTCAATCCGCTGTAAGTCATCCCTACAATCGCCAAGATCCTTTTCCGTAGTGAATACTGAAGCTAAGTGTTCATTAAGTACCATTGCTTTTTCCTCCAGTTCCATGCACACTTTTCCACTGTCCCACTTGATTGGTCCTATTCTATGTCTTATCCTCTTGCTCTTCATGTACTTGTAGAATGCCTTGGGGTTTTCTTTAATCCTGCTTGCCAGGGCCTTCTCATGGCCCCTTCTGGCTCTCCTAATTTCATTCTTAAGCCCCTTCCTGCTAGCCTTCTAGATCTCAATCATTACCTAATTTTTTGAACCTTTCGGAAACTTTTCTTCTTGACTAGATTTTCAACAGCCTTTGTGCACCACGGTTCCTGTACTCTACCAACCTTTCCCTGTTTCATGGAACGTACCTATGCAGAACGTCATGCAAATATCCCCTGAATATTTGCCGCATTTCTGGCGTACATTTCCCTGAGCACAACTGTTCCCAATTTATGCTTCCAAGTACCTGCCTGACATACTTATTAATATTAATATAAGTATTAATATACTTCCCATATTAAGGGTGACGAGGTGTTGGAGTTATTAAAATATATTAGGACGGATAAGTCCCAGGGGCCTGACAGAATATTCCCCAGGCTGCTCCACGAGGCAAGGGAAGAGATTGCTGAGACTCTGGCTCGGATCTTTATGTCCTCGTTGTCCATGGGAATGGTACTGGAGGATTGGAGGGAGGCGAATGTTGTCCCCTTGTTCAAAAAAGGTAGTAGGGATAGTCCAGGTAATTATAGACCAGTGAGCCTTATGTCTGTGGTGGGAAAGCTGTTGGAAAAGATGCTTGGAGATAGGATCTATGGGCATTTAGAGAATCATGGTCTGATCAGGGACAGTCAGCATGGCTTTGTGAAGAGCAGATCGTGTCTAACAAGCCTGATAGAGTTCTTTGAGGAGGCAACCAGGCATACAGATGAGGGTAGTGCAGTGGATGTGATTTTAGTAAGGCATTTGACAAGGTTCCACACGGTGGGTTTTTTAAAAAAGTCAGAAGGCATGGGATCCAGGAAAGTTTGGCCAGGTGGATTCAGAATTGGCTTGCCTGCAGAAGGCAGAGGGTCATGGTGGAGGGAGTACATTTGGATTGGAGGGTTGTGACTAGTGGTGTCCCATAAGGATCAGTTCTGGGACCTCTACTTTTCGTGATTTTTATTAACAACCTGGATGTGGGGGTAGAAGGGTGGGTTGGCAAGTTTGCAGACGACATAAAGGTTGGTGGTGTTGTAGATAGTGTAGAGGATTGTCAAAGATTGCAGAGAGACAGTGATAGGATGCAGAAGTGGGCTGAGAAGTGGCAGATGGAGTTCAACCCGGAGAAGTGTGAGGTGGTACACTTTGGAAGGACAAACTCCAAGGCAGAGTACAAAGTAAATGGCAGGATACTTGGTAGTGTGGAGGAGCAGAGGGATCTCGGGGTACATGTCCACAGATCCCTGAAAGTTGCCTCACAGGTGGATAGGGTAGTTAAGAAAGCTTATGGGGTGTTAGCTTTCATAAGTCGAGGGAGAGGCCACACTTGGAGTACTGTGTCCAGTTCTGGTTGCCTCACTATAGGAAGGATGTGGAAGCATTGGAAAGGGTACAGAGGAGATTTACCAGGATGCTGCCTGGTTTAGAGAGTATGCATTATGATCAGAGATTAAGGGAGCTAGGGCTTTACTCTTTGGAGAGGAGGAGGATGAGAGGAAACATGATAGAGGTATACAAAATATTAAGAGGAATAGATAGAGTGGATAGCCGGCACCTCTTCCCCAGGACACCACTGCTCAATACAAGGGGACATGGCTTTAAGGTAAGGGGTGGGAAGTTCAAGGGGGATAATAGGGGAAGGTTTTTCACTCAGAGAGCGGATGGTGCGTGGAATACACTGCCTGAGTCAGTGGTGGAGGCAGATACACTAGTGAAATTTAAGAGACTACTAGAGGAATTTAAGGTGTGGGGTTATATGGGAGGCAGGGTTTGAGGGTCAGCACAACAATGTGGGCCAGAGGAGCTGTACTGTGCTGTACTATTCTATGTTCTTACTCCAATTAAATGCTTTCCTAACTTGCCTGTTTCTGTCCCCTTCTAATACGATAGTAAATGAGATGGAATTATGATCACTATCTCCAAAATGCTCTCCCACTGAGAGATCTGACACCTGATCAAGTTCATTTCCCAATACCAGATCAAGTACAGCCTCTCCTCATGTTGGCTTATCTACATATTGTGTTAGGAAACCTTCCTGAACACACCTAACAAACTCCATCCCAGCTAAACTCCTTGCTCTAGGGGGATGCTAATCAATATTGGGGGAATTAATATTTCCCATCACAACAACCCTGTTATTACTGCACTTTTGCAGACTCTGTCTCTCTATCTGCTCCTCAATGTCCCTGTTACTATTGGGTGGTCCATAAAAAACACCCAGTAGAGTTATTGACCCTGTTTCTAACTTCTATCCACAGAATCTCGGTAGACAATCCCTCCATGACTTCCTCCTTTTCTGCAGCCGTGACGCTATCTCTGATCAGCAGTGCCATGCCCCCACCTCTTTTGCCTCCCTCCCTGTCCTTTCTGAAACATCCAAAGCCTGGAACTCTAAGTAACCATTCCTGCCCCTGAGCTATCCAAGTCTCTGTAATGGCCACAACATCATAGCTCCAAGTACTGATCCACGCTCTAAGCTCATCTGCTTTGTTCATGATATGCTTCTTGCATTAAAATAGGCACATTTCAAACCATCGGTTGGAGCATATCCCTTCTCTATCACCTGCCCATCCACCCTCTCACACAGTCGCCAAGCTATCTCTATTTGTGAGCCAACCGCCCCTTTCTCTGCCTCTTCAGTTTGGTTCCCAGCCCCCAGCAATTCTAGTTTAAACTCTCACCAGTAGCCGTAGCAAACCTCCCTGCCAGGATATTCGTCCCCCTCGGATTCAAATGCAACCCGTCCTTTTTGTACAGGTCACACATGCCCTAAAAGAGATTCCAATGATCCAGAAATCTGAATCTGCCTCCTGCTGTAATCCCTCAGCCACACATTTATCCTCCACCTCATTCTACTCCCATACTCACTGTAACGTGGCACAGGCAGTAATCCCGAGATTACTACCTTTGAGGTCCTGCTTCTCAACTTCCTTTCTAACTCCCTGTAGTCTGTTTTCAGGACCTCCTCCCTTTTCCCACCTATGTTGTTGGTAGCAATATGTAACACAACCCCTGGCTGTTCACCTTCCCACTTCAAGGTATCGTGGATATGATGAGAAACATCCTGGACCCTGGCAAACTACCATCCAAGTTTCTTTCCTGCATACACAGAATCGCCTGTCTGACCCCCTAACTATAGAATCCCTGAAAACTGCTGCCTCCTTCCTTTCCCTATCCTGAGCCATAGGGCCAGACTCTGTGCCAGAGGCGCAGCCACTCTTGCTTCGCCCAGGTAGGCCACCCTACCGATAGTACTCAGACTGGAGTACTTTTTGTTAAGGGGGACAGCCACAGGGACTCTCTAGTATCTGACTCCTGCCCTTCCCTGTCTTGCCTGTTGCCCACTTACCTGTCTCCTGAGGCCCTCGTGTGACTACTTGCCTGTAGCTCCTCCCTATCACCTTCTCAGTTCATGTGGAAACCGTCCCTTCTGTACAGGACCCACCTTCCCTGGAAGAGAGCCCAATGAACCAAAAATGTTAAGCCCTCCCACCTACACCAGCTCCTTTGCCAAATATTAAACTGTATAATCTAACTAGTTCTGGCCTCTGTGGCATATGGCATGGGTAGCAATCCTGGGGTCACAACCCCAGACGTCCTGCTCTTAACTCGGAACCTAACTCCCTGAACTCCATATGTAGAATCTCGTCATTCATCCTACCCGTGTCATTGGTACCTACATGGACTACGACTTCCGGCCGCCCAGCCTGTCACTTAAGAATGCTGAGGACTCAATCTGAGATTCTCAGAACCTGAGAGGTAACATGCCATCTGGGAACTTTGTTCTCGTCCACAGAACTTCCTGTCCATTCTTCTAAGTAACGTTCCCCTATCACCGCAGCATGCCTCTTCTTCCTCTTCCCTTCTGAGTCACAGGGACAGACTCGGTGCCAGAGACCCGACCACTGTGACTTAATTCTTCTTCCTCTTTGTCTGACTCCTCATTATAGTTTATTTCTTCCTACTGCATGATTTTCTAATTAGAATTTTCATAAAGTATTTAAAATAGCTTTTCAACCAAAATCAAAATAACATCTCTTCATCGAATATTGCCTATCAGGATTGCTTTAGTAAAGATAAAGGTAGATTGGCTTCACTTGTCACATGTATATTGAAATATGGAAACATGCGGTGAAATGGGTCACTTGTGTGAGGGACGTGCTGGGGAAGCTCAGGAGTATCACCATGCTTCTGACATCAACATGACAAGCTCACAAATTACTAGCCCTAACTTGGAATGTGGGAGGAAACTGCAGCACCCCGAGGGGGACCCACGTGGTCACGGGAAGAACGTACGAACTCCTTACAGACGGTGACTGAAGAAGAGATTGAGTCAATAATGATGCTGCAAATTATTGTGCAATAAAGTAACACCTGTAGCAAATGTGGAATCATCCTTGATGCTGAATTAGCTTTGTCTTTTTATGATGTTTCTCCATTGATAGATTACTTTAACAATACGTGCAATGCAGATTATCCACATTTAAAATGTCTTGAGTAAAACATCATAATCTGTCATCATAATGCCTTACAAGGCTCGAAACGAAAGACTGTGTGGCACGCCACTCCTCACACAGACAGTAGGTGGCCGTTGTGCCCGACGCTGGCCCCCTAGGCCTGAGTCAACATAGTAGTAGTGAGTAAAACATGATCAACCTTCCTGTTTCTTGAAATATTCTGGACATAAGGAGTGTTTTCATTCTGAATTTGAACTGTTGTTTCTCATAACCTTTTTGCTTGTTTTGTTCTAGTACTGGATTAATGAATACACCTCATCGTTGGGAATTGGGGTCTTCCACTCAGGCATTGAAATTTATGGCAGAGGTGAGGACTGGAGGAAATACAACTTATAAATGCTTTAGTTTGTGTTGCAATTAAAGTGCACATCAGTATGAAATTTATGTTGGATGATCCATCAGCCACGTTTTTGTAGTTACCTAGTGTAAGTTTTGTTTAGCACTGTATCCAGTAATTTTTTTCTTTCACACAATTTGTGCTGCATAACTTAACGTTCTTGTGCAGAATTTCTTCTGAGGGTAATGAATCTTCTGAATTCTGTACCTCAGAGCTGTCATGAAAGATCATTGCATGTATTCGAGGCTAGTGTCAAGTTTTGATCTGTAAGGTAGTCAAGAAAGCAGGGAATGGAGAGGAAAGTGGACCAAATCTGCTATGATCTTATTGATTTGAGAGCCATAATGCTTGCTTTCATTCCTATTTCCTTGCTCCTAAATTTGAAACAATTCTTTATGGATTGCTAAGATACTGTTCTTTGTTGCTCTGTCTGGAATCTTGGTTAGAACATAGATCATAGAATAGTACAGCACAGTACAGGCCCTTCGGCCCACAATGTTGTGCCAACCCTCAAACCCTGCCTCCCATATAAGCCCCCACCTTAAATTCCTCCATATACCTGTCTAGTAGTCTCTTAAACTTCACTAGTGTATCTGCCTCCACCACTGACTCAGGCAGTGCATTCCACGCACCGAGCAGTGGTGCCCTGGGGAAGAGGTGCTGGCTGTCCACTCTATTCCTTTTAATATCTCGTACCCCTCTATCATCTCTCCTCTCATCCTCCTCTCCAAAGAGTAAAGCCCTAGCTCCCTTAATCTCTGATCATAATGCATACTCTCTAAACCAGGCAGCATCCTGGTAAATCTCCTCTGTACCCTTTCCAATGCTTCCACATCCTTCCTATAGTGAAGTGACCAGAACTGGACACAGTACTCCAAGTGTGGCCCAACCAGAGTTTTATCGAGCTGCATCATTACATCGCGACTCTTAAACTCTATCCCTGACTTATGAAAGCTAACACTCCATAAGCTTTCTTAACTACCCTATCCACCTGTGAGGCAACTTTCAGGGATCTGTGGACATGTACCTCGAGATCCCATGCTCCTCCACACTACCAAGTATCCTGCCATTTACTTTGTACTCTGCCTTGGAGTTTGTCTTTCCAAAGTGTACCACCTCACACTTCTCCGGGTTGAACTCCATCTGCCACTTCTCAGCCCACTTCTGCATCCTATCACTGTCTCTCTGCAATCTTTGACAATCCTCTACACTATCTACAACACCACCAACCTTTGTGTCGTCTGCAAACTTGCCAACCAACCCTTCTATCCCCACATCCAGGTCGTTAATAAAAATCACGAAAAGTAGAGGTCCCAGAACAGATCCTTGTGGGACACCACTAGTCACAATCCTCCAATCTGAATGTACTGCCTCCACTACCACCCTCTACCTTCTGCAGGCAAGCCAATTCTGAATCCACCTGGCCAAACTTCCCTGGATCCCATGCCTTCTAACTTTCTGAATAAGCCTACCATGTGGAACCTTGTCAAATGCCTTACTAAAATCCATATAGATCACATCCACTGCACTACCCTCATCTATATGCCTGGTCACCTCCTCAAAGAACTCTATCAGGCTTGTTAGACACGATCTGCCCTTCACAAAGCCATGCTGACTGTCCCTGATCAGACCGTGATTCTCTAAATGCCTATAGATCCTATCTCTAAGAATCTTTTCCAACAGCTTTCCCACCACACACGTAAGGCTCACTGGTCTATAATTACCCGGACTATCCCTACTACCTTTTTTGAACAAGGGGACAACATTCGCCTCCCTCCAATCCTTCGGTACCATTCCCGTGGACAACGAGGACATAAAGATCCTAGCCAGAGGCTCAGCAATCTCTTCTCTCGCCTCGTGGAGCAGCCTGGGGAATATTCCGTCAGGCCCCTGGGACTTATCTGTCCTAATGTATTTTAACAGCTCCAACACCTCCTCTCCCTGAATATCAGCTTGCTCCAGAACATCAACCACACTCATATTGTCCTCACCATCAAGTTCCCTCTCATTGGTGAATACCAAAGAGAAGTATTCATTGAGGACCTCGCTCACTTCCACAGCCTCCAGGCACATCTTCCCACCTTTATCTCTAATCGGTCCTACCTTCACTCCTGTCATCCTTTTTTTTGTTCACATAATTGAAGAATGTCTTGCGGTTTTCCTTTACCCTACTTGCCAAGGCCTTCTCATGCCCCCTTCTTGCTCTTCTCAGCCCCTTCTTAAGCTCCTTTCTTGCTTCCCTATATTTCTCAGTAGACCCATCTGATCTTTGCTTCCTAAACCTCATGTATGCTGCCTTCTTCCACCTGACTAGATTTTCCACCTCACTTGTCATCCATGGTTCCTTCACCCTACCATTCTTTATCTTCCTCACCAGGACAAATTTAACCCTAATATCCTGCAAGAGATCTCTAAACATCGACCACATGTCCATAGTACATTTCCCTGCAAAAACATCACCCAATTCACACCCGCAAGTTCTAGCCTTATAGCCTCATAATTTGCCTTTCCCCAATTAAAAATGTTCCTGTCCTCTCTGATTCTATCCCTTTCCATGATAATGCTAAAGGCCAGGGAGTGGTGGTCACTGTCCCCCAGATGCTCACCCACTGAGAGATCTGTGATCTGACCCGGTTCATTACCTAGTACTAGATCTAATATGGCATTCCCCCGGTCGGCCTGTCAACATACTGTGGCAGGAATCTGTCCTGGACACACTTAGCAAACTCTGCCCCATCTAAACCCTTGGAACTAATCAGGTGCCAATCAGTATTAGGGAAGTTAAAGTCACCCATGATAACAACCCTGTTATTTTTGCACCTTTCCAAAATCTTCCTCCCAATCTCCTCCTCTGTATCTCTGCTGCTATCAGGGGACCTATAGAATACCCCCAATAGAGTAACTGCTCCCTTCCTGTTCCTGACTTCCACCCATATTGACTCAAAAGAGGATCCTGCTACATTACCCATCCTTTCTGTAGCTGTAATATTATCCCTGACCAGTAAAGCCACCCCTCCTCCCCTTTTTCCGCCCTCTCTATCCCTTTTAAAGCACTGAAATCCAGGAATATTGAGAATCCCTTCCTGCCCTGGTGCCAGTCAAGTCTCTGTAATGGCCACTACATCATAATTCCATGTATGTATCCAAGCTCTCAGTTCATCACCTTTGGTCCTGATGCTTCTTGCATTGAGGTACACACATTTCAGCCCTTCTACCTTACTGTCTTTACACCGTTTATTCTGCTTCTCTTTCCTCAAAGCCTCTCTGTATGTTAGATCTGGCTTTACTCCATGCACTTCTTTCACTGCTCTATCCCCCTTGCAAATTAGTTTAAACCCTCCCGAACCATGCTAGCAAACCTACCTGCAAGGATATTGCTCCCCCTCGAGCTCAGGTGCAACCCATCCAATCTGTACAGGTCCCACCTTCCCCAGAAGAGATCCCAATGATCTAAAAATCTAAAACCCTGCTCCCTGCACCAACTCCTCAGCCACACATTCAACTACCATCTCCTCCAATTCTTACCATCACTGTCACGTAACACTGGCAGCAATCCTGAGAACGTCACCCTTGAGGTCCTGTCCTTCAGCCTTCTGCCTAGTTCCCGAAACTCACACTTCAGGACCTCATCCCTCTTCCTGCCTATGTCATTGGTCCAACATGTATCATGACTTCTGGTTGCTTTCCCTCTCATACCAGGATGTCGTGCACCCGGTCAGAGACATCCCGGACCCTGGCACCCGGGAGGCAACAAACCATGCGGGTGTCCTTCTCACGTCCACAAAATCTCCTGTCTGCTCCCCTGACTGTCGAGTCTCCAATGACGACAGCTCTCCTCTTCTCCGTGTTACGTACCCCGTAACTGGGTTGCCAAACCAGCAGAAATGGATCACTCAGTCGGAGTCTGGATTACTGGAACTAAGAAAGTTTTATTAAAGAAATAAGCAACACAGTACTCTAATAGTAAGGATATAAATGCAACAGGTTAGCAATGAATAAACACACATGTACACAGATCTAGGATAATAGGATCAAGCAAGCTCTATCGTCGGCTAGGGGTAAATGACCAGTTTCAAAGTGACGCAAAGTTCAGTTCAATTGAGTTCAGTTCAGTTCACAGTAATCACTGCCGTGGGAGAGAGAGAGCGAGCGAATGAATATTCAAATCGGATTCCAAACAGACCTTCGATATTCCTCACAGTCAGCTTTCGGGCGAGCCCTTTGTAATGTCTTCCGAGGTCACCGACTGTGACCCCTCCGTTTCAGATATGATCGTTCCTCTGCAGTGAACCTGGCACCCAGGCAAGGGCGGACACATACCAGGTTCCCGCCAATCGTACCTTTCCACCCTGTGCGTCTGTGGCTTGGTCCCGCGACCAGCCCACCGAAACTCCCACCGACTTGTGGGAGACACACCGCTTCCAGGGTCTCGTTACCTCGTGGTGTCGTGTGTGTCCTGCCTTAGCGAACCTGTCCCTTTTTATCCCCCTACTGGGGTATCACCGGTCCATCACACTTCAAACAGTTCAGGGTTCAAAAAGGAGCCGATCTTGACAGCTCTCAGACCGTGTCTCCTTCCGTTAAACTCTCCCGTCTCTTTATTAACATTTCCAAACGCTGCTCCATTGTCTTCCTTATCTCTCTTTCTCCTGAAGACAGGTGGCAGATCAACTGTTGATCCCACTGGTGCCAGCACAGGACAGTTAACATCTTAATCTATGTGTACTTTTTGTAACCCTCTTTCGTCACATCCATCCCACCGTTCTGCACCACAGGGTTAGACTCAGTGCCAGAGGCTCTGCCACCGTGGCTCACACCTGGTCGGTTGTCCCCGCCGACAGTATCCAGGACGGTAAACTTATTATTCAGGGGAATGGCTACAGGGGTGCTCCGCACTACCTGTCTGCTCACCTTCGCTTTCCCTCCTCTGACTGCCACCCAACGACCTGCTTCCGACAGCTTAGGTGTGACTACCTCCCTGTAGCTCTCGTCTATGACTGCCTCATTCTCCCTTATGAGTCGAAGGTCATCCAGCTGCTGCTCCAGATTCCTTACACGGTCTTCCAGATTGCCCAGCTGTATGCACTTCTGGCAGATGTGACTCTGCGGGAGAGGGGAGCTCCCCCGAGATTGCCGCATCTCACATGAGAGGCACATCACCCTCTCAGGAGACATTGTAAAAACTAACTGCGAGCTAGCTTGTCCTCCGCCTCTTCTCGTCGAAGCCTCTCGAGTCAAAGCCTCAAAGCTCCACTCCTTCACTGGCCCACTCTTGAATTGACACTAACTTGTTTACTTATGAAGGTTCTCCATCTCTGGTGGTTTCCTACATCTTGTCAGTACCTTTCTCCTGGTCATGCAAGTCCTGAATGGAGACTCGGAAATACCGTCACACTCAGATGTAGGAGGATTCTTCGTTGCTGTTTTCATAACAATTTTGTTTTACCTTTCTGGTTTGTTAGCCCTGAGCTGAACCCCCGAACCGGAGGGCCGGTCTACCCTTTGACCTTTTTGGCATGGGTGACACTACCAAGAGTCAAAACAAAAGGCCCTGACTCTAGCCGACATATAGTGCTGCTAGAAGGTTTGTGAGCCCCATAGAATTTTCTCTATTTCTGCATAAATATGACCTAAAATGTGATCAGATCTTCATGCAAGTCCTGAAACTAGAGAAAGAGAACCCAATTAAGTAAATCCAAAAATTATATATATGTTTTCATTTATTTACTGAGAAAAATTATCAGATATTACATGTTGGAAAGAGTAGGTGAATCTTTGCTTTCAGTAACTGGTGTGACCCCCTTGTACAGCAATAACTTCAACCAAACGTTTCTGGTAACTGTTGAGCTGTCCTGTATATTGACTTGGAGGAACTTTAGGCCATTCCTCCTTACAAAACTGCTTCAACTCTCGGATGTTGGTGGGCTTCCTTGCATGAACTGCTTGCTTCAAGGTCCTTTCACAACACTTTTATAGGGTTAAGGTCAGGATTTTGATTCAACCATTCCAAAACACAAATTTTCTTTTTAGACCATTCTGTTGTTGATTTACTCTTGTCTTTCAGATCATTGCCTTGTTACATTATCCACTTCTATTAAGCTTCAGGTGAATGACTGCTGCTCTGACATTCTCCTGTAAAATGTCTTGATACAATTTTGAATTCATAGTTCCCTCAATGATTGCAAGCTGCTCCGGCCCTGGGCAGCAAAGCAGCCCCAAACCATGATGCTCTTTCCACCATGCTTCACAGTTGGGAAGAGGTTTTGGTGTTGATGTGCAGTGCCTCTTTTCCTCCAAACATAGCAATGTGCATTACTGACAGAATTTTCAGCTTTTGACCCATCTGTCCACAAAACATTGTCCCAGAAGCATCGTAGAACATCCAGGTGGTCTTTTACAAACTTTAGCAAGTTCTAGAGATCTTTTGCTTTTACCCTTGGGTTCTATTTCATCTCCTTCAGCATTTCATGTTGTGCTCTTGGTGTGATCTTTGCTGGATGCCCATTCCTAGGGAGAGTAGCAACTTCCTAGTTTCCATTTGTCGACAAATTCTCTTACTGTGGACTAATGAACACTCAGGTCTTTAGAAATGCTTTTGTAGCTTTCTCCAGCTAGATGCATCTCTAAAATTCTTCTTCCAAAGTCCTCTGAAAGTTGTTTTGATCGAGACATGGTGCACATTAACAGATCTTTCATGAGAAGAGCAGTCTCTATCACTAACCTGACTTTGTGTGTCTTTTTTTAAAAATTTATTTTTATTAATTTTTTATGGGGGGAAAAAACCCATTGGGAGCGCAACCTCAGAGCTATACACCGTACAAGCTTCCATAAAAGAAAAACATCAATCCGCCAACCAGATCCATTTGCACAAGAATCAGAAGGGAACCATCTTAATTAACTCAAATCAAATGATAGTAGCAGGCAAAAGAACCCCACCTTCTCTCAAAGCCAAATCGAGGATCAAAAGTTGGACTTCTGATTTTCTCCAAACCAAGACATAGCATCACCTGAGAGAACCATTGTATCAAAGTGGGAGCAGAGGCATCTTTCCATTTCAATAAAATAGCCCTTCTGGCCAATAATGTGACAAATGCAATAACATGTTGGTCTGATATAGAAATACCATGAATATATTGAGGAATTATACCGAACAAAACTGTCAATTTATTGGGTTGTAAATTAATTTTTAAAGCTTTAGAAATTGTAGAGAAAATAGATTTCCAAAACTGTTTCAATATAGAACACGACCAAAACATATGTGTCAATGTAGCTGTCTCAGTTTTACATCTATCTGACTATCAACATTAGGAAATATTATAGACAGTCTCTCCTTTGTCAAATAGTACCGATGTACAATTTTAAATTGAATTAGGGAGTGACTGGCACAAATCGAAGAAGAGTTAACCAATTTCAAAATTCGCAGCCAATCCTCTGTTATCAAGGTCATGTTAAGCTCTCTTTCCCAATCTTTTTTATAGGGCAGGGCATCTCTACAATCCATTCCTTAAATCTCATCTCATTGGTTGGAACACCTGACTTCAAATAGCTTTTGTAGAAGCATTGCCCCAGAGGTTCCCATACTTTTTCCAACAAATGCATGTAATATTGGATCATTTTTCCTCAATAAATAAATGAACAAGTGTAATGATTTTTGTGTTATTTATTTAATTGGGTTTTCTTTATCTAGTTTTAGGACTTGCATGAAGATCTGATCGCATTTTATATCATATTTATGCAGAAATAGAGAAAATTCTACAGGTTTCACAAACTTTCTAGCAGCACAGTAGATGTTAACCATGACAAAGTTGTTGTCCTCTAGGAGTTTGGTTGACATTGTCTGCTTTAATTTTCCCTTGATATTAATTTATGGTTTTGTACATTTTCTTCCATCAAGAATAGAAATTGTTGTTCATTGCTATTTAAAACCAGCTGTTCATTTAAGAGTCACGAGATTGCATATGCTGGAATCTGGAGCAACAAACACAATTCTGGAGGAACTCGGCAAGTCAGGCAACATCTGTGCAGGTGTGCTGGGCTGGGCCGTTCTTCTACCATCACCCAGTATGTATTTCCTTGCCCGTTGGCAATAATCTCACCCTGCACTGGAGGGGAAGACGGGTATGTCACAGACACTTTACCCCCTCCCCTTGCTGAATTGAATCAGCTCTTAATCAGCGTGTTCAGTTGTGCTATCAGGAACAAAAGAAATAAATTGCACTGTCATTAACAGAAAGGAAAAAGGGGATCGTTAAAGGCATTATTATAAATGGCAGATTCTATTACCATATCATGGAGGCGTGAAATAGCCTGCAGGGACAAGAAGACACATCTCAATCCAAAGGGGCAGGGTAGCAAGCATAGTTTCATCAGCCTGACTGTGCCGCAGTTCGGCCAAGAATGGGTCTGTTGTTATCGAACCTAATTGACTCAATTTGTGCATTTTAAAAAAATAGTTGGGAGGTTACTAAATCCCATTGACGGGTGAGCCAGCTAGGCAAGGATACCGCTGGTCGCTGACGCTGCCTTTGGTCTAAATTCTTAGTGACGGGGTAATTAAGAATGGTGGTCTCATTGGTGATAGGGATAGTAGCTACAGCTTGAGTTTGTTCATCAGCACTCCAGTGTTTAACTTTTATACATCTGCACCTTGATTAAATTGTTCTTGTCGCCTTCATTATCATCATCATCAATCTAGATCGGACCTTTACAGGATCCACTGTCAAGGCAGTTGAACTGTGGCATTACGTTAGCCAATCGACATGCCACAGCAATTTGTTTAACATCAGAGCACTCAGCACATTCTTGCGCAGTGCATTCTGTTTCATTTAAAATTGTGTTCTGAGAGCTCAAATCGGCCAGCTCTCTCTGTAGTCACGAAATATCCTCAGACAGCTGGGCTTTCTCAGTATTTAACTGTTGCAACACAGTCATAAAAATCCACGCTACTTGAGGCAGGATGCAAGTTGAATCGAGTTAAAATTGGCATGTAGCAAAGGTAATGCTACGGTTGTTATGGGGGATTTCAACATGCAGGTAGACTGGGAAAATCAGGTTGGTACTGGACCCCAAGAAAGGGAGTTTGTGGAGTGTCTCCGAGATGGATTCTTAGAGCAGTTTGTAATAGAGCCTACCAGGGAGAAGGCAATTCTAGGTTTAGTGTTGTGTAATGAACCGGATTTGATAAGGGAACTCGAGATAAAGGAGCCATTAGGAGGTAGTGACCATAATATGATGAGTTTTAATCTACAATTTGAGAGGGAGAAGGGAAAATCGGAAGTGTCAGTATTACAGTTGAACAAAGGGGACTATGGAGCCATGAGGGAGGAGCTGGCCAAAGTTGACTGGAAAGATATCCTAGCACAGATGACAGTGGCACAACAATGGCAGGTATTTCTGGGAATAATACAGAAAGTGCAGGATCAGTTCATTCCAAAGAGGGAAGAAAGATTCCAAGGGGAGTAAGGGGCGACTGTGGCTGACAAGGGAAGCCAAGGACAGTATAAAAATAAAAGAGAAGAAGTATAACATAGCAAAGATGAGCAGGAAGCCGGAGGATTGGGAAACTTATGAAGAGCAACAGAAGATAACTAAAAAGGCAATGCAGGGAGAAAAGATGAGGTAAGAAGGTAAGCTAGCCAAGAATATAAAGGAGGAGCTTCTTTAGCTGTGTGAAGGGGAAAAAAATTAGCTAAGACCAAAGTTGGGCCCTTGAAGACAGAAACGGGTGAAATTATTATGGGGAACAAGGAAATGGCAGACGAGTTGAACAGGTACTTTGGATCTGTCTTCACTAGGGAAGACACAAACAATCTCCCAGATGTAATAGTGGCCAGAGGACCTAGGGTAACGGAGGAACTGAAGGAAATTCACATTAGGCAGAAAATGGTGTTGGGTAGACTGATGGGACTGATGGTCTGTATCCCAGGGTACTTAAGGAGGTGGCTCTAGAAATTGTGGACACATTGGTAATCGTTTTCCAGTGTTCTATAGGTTCAGGATCAGTTCCTGCAGATTGGAGGGTAGCTAATGTTATCCCACTTTTTAAGAAAGGATGGAGAGAGAAAGCAGGGAATTGTAGACCAGTTAGCCTGACATCAGTGGCGGGGAAGATGCCGGAGTCAATTATAAAAGATGAAACGTTTGGATAGCAGTAACAGGATCAGTCCGAGTCAGAATGGATTTACGAAGGGGAAATCATGCTTGACTAATCTTCTGGAATTTTTTTGAGGATGTAACTGAAAGTGGACAAGGGAGAGCCAGTGGATGTAGTGTACCTGGACTTTCAGAAAGCCTTTGATAAGGTTCCATAATTAGAGCACTTGGTGTTGGGGGTAGGGTACTGACATGGATAGAAAATTGGTTGGTAGACAGGAAACAAAGAGTAGGGATTAACGGGTCCCTTTCAGAATGGCAGGCAGTGACTAGTAGGGTACCGCAGGGTTCAGTGTTGGACCGCAGCTGTTTACAATATATATTAATGATTCAGATGAGGGAATTAAAAGTAACATGAGCAAATTTGCAGATGACACAAAGCTGGGTGGCAGTGTGAATTGTGAGGAGAATGTTATGAGATTGCAGTGTGACTTGGACAGTTTGGGTGAGTGGGCAGATGCAGTTGAATGTGGATAAATGTGCGGTTATCCACTTTGGTGGCAAGAACAGGAAGGCAGAGAATGGTGTCAAGTTAGGAAAAGAGGAAGTACAAAGAGATCTAGGTGTCCCTTGTTCATCAGTCACTGAAAGTAAGCATGCAGGTACAGTAGGCAGTGAAGAAAGCTAATGGCATGTTGGCCTTCATAACAAGGGGAGTTGAGAATAGGAGCAAAGAGATCCTTCTGCAGTTGTACAAGAGTCCTGGTGAGACCACACCTGGAGTATTGTGTACAGTTTTTGTCTCCAAATTTGAGGAAGGACATTCTTGCTATTGAGGGAGTGCAGTGTAGGTTCACGAGGTTAATTCCGGGATGGTGGAACTGTCATATGTTGAAAGATTGGAGCAACTGGGCTTGTATACACTGGAATTTAGAAGGATGAGAGGGGATCTGATTGAAACATATAAGATTATTAGGGGATTGGACGCGTTAGAGGCAGGAAACATGTTCCCGATGTTGGGGGAGTCCAGAACCAGAGGCCACAGTTAAGAATAAGGAGTAGGCCATTTAGAACGGTGTTGAGGAAAAACTTTTTCGCACAGAGAGTTGAGGATCTGTGGAATGCTGTGCCTCAGAAGGCAGTGGAGGCCAATTCTCTGGATTCTTTCAAGGAAGAGTTAGATAGAGCTCTTAAAGATAGCGGAGTCAAGGGATATGGGGAGAAGGCAGGAACAGGGTACTGATTGTGGATGATCAGCCATGATCACAGTGAATGGTGGTGCTGGCTCGAAGGGCCAAATGGCCTACTCTTGCACCTATCGTCTATTTAAAAACTATATGCTTAAGACATTGTGATACTGCACACAGAAGCTTAACATCAGACAATTCAGCACATGTCTTCTGCCAACACCTGGGAGGACCCACAGATCATTAGCCAGCGACCTGAAGGCCTCAAGAGTTATCCATTCATCCGAGGACCTGATAAGTCTCAGCTACAGTATTGCTTGACTTGCTTGTCCATTGCCATATAATCCTGGATGCTGTTCTCAGTGCCAATGTGTAATGGGCAGAATCGATGAGATCCAAAAGACCCAAACAATTCTAGTGTCCAGGAAATGTGGCAATAAGCTTTACAAGCACAACGAAGTAACTAAAGCCTATTTATCATCATAAAATAGAAAACACAAATAAACTGCACAAAATACTACATAGTAAGTTGCAAAGAGTTCAGAGCTCATGATTCTTAGTCTCCACTTGATTGTTGCTGTTGTTGCGGGAAACTCTGAATTCGGACATGAAATCATCCTGGATCCGTGCCAGGCATCGATCGATTGCTATTTTTCAGTCGAGGTGAAGTCCCGGGAACCGAGCGAAAGGTGCCTCAATAAATTAGGGTTCAATCCACAAGCATTGAGAGACACAGCAAACTATTCACAGCAAACAATAGACAAGCAAACTATTCGATCTTTTGTTCTCATGCCACTGTGCCTGAGACCAGAAAGATTCCAGCCACTATTAGCAAACATTTAACAAACCTCCTTACATGCAGCAAGCTGACAAACTTGTTATTCTAGGGGCCCGGATACACAGTATAAGTATTCAGATAGATATGGACTGCTTAAGGATAGTCAGCTTGGCTTTGTGCGTGATAGGTCTTAACTAGCCAAGGGGTAATGTTGCAGCTATATAGGACCCTGGTCAGATCGCACTTGGAGTACTGTGCTCAGTTCTGGTCACCTCACTGCAGGAAGGATGTGGAAACCATAGAAATGGTGCAGAGAAGATTTACAAGATGTTGCCTGGATTGGGGAGCATGCCTTATGTGACTAGGTTGAGTGAGCACTGCCTTTTCTCCTTGGAGCAACTGAGGATGAGAGGTGACCTGATAGAGGTGTATAAGATGATGAGAGTCATTGATCATGTGGACAGTCAGAGGCTTTTTCCCAGGGCTGAAATGGCTAGCACAAGAGGGCATAGTTTTAAGGTGCTTGGAAGTAGGTACAGAGGAGATGTCAGGGGTAAGATTTTTTACGCAGAAAGTTGTGAGTGTGTGAAATGGGCTGCCAGCGACGGTGGTGGAGGCGGATACATTAAGGTCTTTTAAGAGACTACTGGACAGGTATATGGAGCTCAGAAAGATAGAGGGCTATGAAATCACCCTAGGTGATTTCTAAGGTAAGGACATGTTTGGCGCAGCTTTGTGGGCCGAAGAGCCTGTATTGTGCTGCAGGTTTTCTATGTTTCTATGATTTTTGTGATTGTTTGGGCTTCCATTTAATATTTTTACAAAAATCAATGCTCTGCAACATGGGAGGGAGAGGACAGTTGGCATTTCTGATCAAGACTATTCATTCAGACTGGTCTGCTTGACCCTGCTGAGTTTCATCAGTATTTTGTTTGTTGCTCATTTTAGAGTTTCATTTGAAGCTGACAGAATCTTCAGTCCAATCTTTTCTGGTTAAATCTGTACCCTGATGTGGTTTTAAAATGATTACATATGCAGGGGAAAGCTAACTTTGAGGATTTTGAGTTAAGTTGCAGCAAATTGTCAACCATTTCCAAGCCTTTTGATAGCTCAACATGGCATTAATTGACAGTTTTTGTTTTTGCTAAGTGTATTAGCATATAATGTAATATACTGAAGTCAATGTCATTGTACAACGAACTGTCGTGTAAGATTAAATTTCTTAATGAAGATTTTTCATTTACGACAGAGTTTGCATATGGAGGCCATCCCTATCCATTTTCAGGAATATTTGAAATCACTCCAGGAGATTCAACTGAACTTGGTGAAACATTTAAATTTAAGTAAGTAAGTAATAAAAGTAAGTAAGTAGGCACGAAAGTTACTTCTGCTGTTCACACATTGAAATGATTCATTCTTTAATCCCTTTGTCACCTTCAAAAATAAAACTCATTTCCAAAGAAAATCTCAAACTAAGCTTCTATTTAAAAATGGCATGAAATTGCAGATGGCTAGTTTCTGTTTTTGCTGGACACACGTCACTGCATCAATTTTTCACCTTTGCTAAAGAGATTATGAACTGGGTTCATATAAAAGTAAGAGAAGGCGATTTTTGAGAGAGTTTAAGACAGCAGAGCTGCAAAGATGGAGCAGAGGTATCTAAATCACCCTTAGCGACAGGACAGGTACCAGAGAGTTGGAGGATAGCCAATGTTATTCCACTGTTTAAGAAAGTCACAAAACATGAACCAGGAAATTATAGGCTGGTGAGTCTGACATCAGTTGTGGGAAAGTTAATGGAAGTTATTCAAAGGGACCGGATATACAGTATAAGTATTCAGATAGATATGGACTGGTTAAGGATAGTCAGCATGGCTTTGTACGTGGTAGGTCTTATCTAACCCATGTTATAGAGTTTCTAGAGGAAGTTACCAGGAAAGTGGATGAAGGCAAGGCAGTGGATGCTGTCTACATGGTCTTTAGCAAGACATTTAACAAGGCCACGCATGGGAGGTTATTCAAGTTCAGTTGCTCGGCATTCAAGATGAGGTAGTAAATTGGATGAGTCATTAGCTTTGTGGGAAAAGCTTGAGGGTGGTAGTAGATGGTTGCCTGTCTGACTGGAGGCCTGTGACCAGTGAGTGGAATGCCACAGGGATCGGTGCTGGGTCCATTGTGGTTTATAATCTGGATGATAATGTGGTTAACTGAATCAGCAAACTTGCGGATGACATCAAATTGGGAGTGTAGTGACAGCAAGGAAAGCTCTTGTGACTTGCAGAGCAATCTGCATCAGATGGAAAAATGGGCCGAAAAATGGCAGGTGGAATTTAATGCAGACATGTGTGAGCTTTTGCACTTTGGTAGGACTAACCAAGGTAGGTCGTACGCAGTGAACAGCAGGGCACTTTGGAGTGTGGTAGAACAAAGGGACCTGGAATACAGGTCCAGAATTCATTAGAAGTGGCATCACAGGTCGATAGGGTCGTAAAGAAAGCTTTGGCACAATGGCCTTTCTTAAGTCATTGTGTTGGGTACAGGAGGTGGGATGTTATGTTGAAGTTGTACAAGACGTTGCTGAGGTCTAATTTAGGGTATTGTGTACAGTTTTGTCACCTACCCACAGGAAAGATGTTAATAAGGTTGAAAAAGTACAGGGAAAATTTTCAAGGATGTTCCCACAGCTGGAGGACCTGGGGTATAAAGAAAGATTGAATAGATTAGGATTTGAGAATGTAGAAGATTGAGAGGAAATTTAATAGTTACACAAAATTATGAAGGTTATAGATAAGGTAAATGCAGGCTTTTCTACTGAGGTTGGGTGAGAGGCCATGGGTTAAGGGTGAAAGGTAAAAAGTTTAAAGGGAACATGAGTGGAAACTTCTCCACTGAGAGTGTCATGAAAATGTGGAATGAACTGCCAGCACAAGTGGTGCATGCGAGCTCGATTTCAATGTTTAAGCAAAGTTTAAATGGCCCATGGACAGTAGGAGTATGGAAGGCTTAGTCCCGGTGCATGACCATGGGAGTAGGCAGTTTAAATGGTTTTGACATGGAGTAGATGGGCCAAAGGGCCTGTTTCTGTGCTGTACTTCTCTATAACTCTAAAAGATTGCATAGAAACATAGAAAACTTCAGCCCACAAAGCTGTGCCAAACATGTCCTTACCTTAGAAATTACCTAGGGCTACCCATGGCCCTCTATGCTCCTGAGCTCCATGTATCTGTCCAGGAGTCTCTTGAAAGACCCTATCGTATCCGTGTCCTCCACCGTCGCTGGCAGCCCATTCCACGCACTCACCACTCTCTGCGTAAACTAAAAACTTACCCTGATATCTCTTCTGTACCTACTTCCAAGCACCTTAAAACTGTGCCCTCTCATGCTAGCCATTTCAACCCTGAGAAAAAGCCACACGATCAATGCCTCTCATTATCTTATACACCTTTATCAGGTCACCTCTCATCCTCTGTTGCTCCAAGGAAAAAAGGCCGAGTTCACTCAACCTATTCTCATAAGGCATGCTCCCCAATCCAGGCAACATTCTTGTAAATCTCCTCTGCACCCTTTCTACGGCTTCCACATCCTTCCTGTAGTGAGGTGACCAGAACTGAGCACAGTATGCCAAGTGAGGTCTGACCAGGGTCCTGTATAGCTGCAATATTACCTCTCGGTTCTTAAACTCAATCCCACGGTTGATGAAAGCCAATGCACCATATGCCTTCTTAACCACAGAGTCAGCCTGCGCAGCAGCTTTGAGTCTCCTATGGACTTGGACCCCAAGATCCCTCTGATCCCCCACACTGCCAAGAGTCTATATTTATACATCTACACTAATACTATATTCTGTCCTTACATTTGACTTACCAAAATGAACCACCTCACACTTATCTGGGCTGAACTCCATCTGCCACTTCTCAGCTCAATTTTGCATCCTATCAATGTCCCGCTGTAACCTCTGACAGCTCATGGCACCCCCAATCTTTGTGTCATCAGAAAATTTACTAACCCGTCCCTCCACTTCCTCGTCATGAAGAGTAGGGGTCCCAGAACAGATCCCTGAGGCACACCACTGGTGACCGAATTCCATGCAGAATATGACCTGTCTACAACTACTCTTTGCCTTCTGTGGGCAAGCCAGTTCTGGACCCACAAACCAAAGTTCCCTTGGATCCCATGCCTCCTTACTTTCTCAATAAGCCTTGCATGGGGTACCTTGTCAAATATCTTGCTGAAATTCATATGACACTCAAAGCTGCTATGCAGGTTGACTCTGTGGTTAAGAAGGCATACATCAATTGGCCTTCATCAATCGTGGGACTGAGTTTAAGAGTCAAGAGGTAATGTTGCAGCTATATAGGACCCTGGTCAGACCCCACTTGGAGTATTGTGCTCAATTCTGGTCACCTCACTACAGAAAGGACGTGGAAATCATAGAAAGTGTACAGAGGAGATTTACAAGGATGTTGCCTGAATTGGGGAGTATGCCTTATAAGAATAGGTTGACTGAACTTAGCCTTTTCTCCTTGGAGCGACGGAGGATGAGAGGTGACCTGATAGAGGTGTACAAGGTAATGAGAGACATTGATCATGTGGATAGTCAGAGGCTTTTCCACAGGGCTGAAATGGCTAGCACAAGAGGGCATAGTTTTAAGGTGCTTGGAAGTAGGTACAGAGGAGATGTTAGGGGTAAGTTTTTTTACACAGAGAGTGGTGAGTGCATGGAATGGGCTGCTGGTGGCGGCGGTGGAGGCAGAAACGATAGGGTCTTTTAAGAGACTCCTGGATGGCTACATGGAGCTTAGAAAAGCAGAGGGCTATGGGTAAAGCCTGGGTAGTTCTCAGGTAAGGATATGTTCGGCACAGCTTCGTGGGCTGAAGTGCCTGTATTGTGCTGTACACTACATTTTTATTGGTGCTTGCAGGGATTGGAAGAAGCTGGTAATCCAGACTCAAGGATACAAGTATCCAGCTGGAAATAGATGGAACAAAATGGAATGATTTGAAGATGAAAATAGAGAATCTCTTCATGCAATGTGTAACTTGCTAATGATGTGGCTAGTGTCAATAGTGGTTTCATGCATTGCCAGGCAAGCGTTCCTTATCCATCCCTACCTCTCTGTTAAAATGATGTTCTTAGCAAGGCCCTTGTGATAATAGTATTGTTATGATGGCATTATGCAGTTCACAATATTGAGAGGGCACTGTATGAATCAAAAGTAATGCCTGGAATTAGAATGTGTGGAATTCTCTTCTACTACAAATTATATTTGCCCTTTTGTAAATGAACAGTAGGCCCAAGGTATTTTCACAGTGCAAACACACAGACAACACTTTTCACTGTATGAAAAATAAATCTGAAACTAAGAAGAAACATTTTTGATTTAGTGCTATTGAATGTTTGTTGTGTTCACTGAATCTGTTTGTGTTGTACTCCGCAGACAAGCCATTGTAATGGGCAGCACTGACTTCACAGAAGATGATGTAGAACGCATTGTTGAAGAGCTTGGAAAAGAATACAAGGGAAATGCTTATCATCTAATGCACAAAAATTGTAACCATTTTTCATCAGCTATATCAGAGGCAAGTATATTGAAATTCATGTATCCACCATACAGACTTCATTTATTACTTCTCCCCACACTCCCTCCCCCTCTCACTTGGCATTCATCTCCTCTGTTTTCCTCCCCTTTTTTAAAAAAAAAGTATTGTGCAGATAGTTCTCTTATAGTGAAGAGGTGATAGACAGGAGCTACAGGAAGGTAGTCATCGCGAGGCTACAGGAGTCAGAAAACTGGGTGACTGTCAGGAGAGGGAAGGAAAATGCCCGGATAATGGAGAGCACACCTGTGGCTGTCCCCCTCAGCAACAAATATCTTGTTCTAGATGCTGTTGAGGGGGATGACCTGACAGGGGACGCCCACGGTGACCGGGTCTCTGGCACTGAGCCTGGCGCTGTTGTGCAGGAGGGAAGGAGGGAGAAGAGGAATGTGGTAGTCATAGGGGATTCCATAGTCAGGGGAATGGACAGGAGATTCTGTGAACCTGATAGAGATACCTGCATGGTGTGTTGGCTCCCAGGTGCCAGGGTGCGGGATGTCTCGGATCGGGTCCAGAATGTTCTGAAGGGGAAGGGTGAGCAGCCAGTTGTCTTGGTACATGTTGGTACCAATGACATAGATAGGACAACGGAGGAGGTCCTGAAGAGAAGATTTCTGGGAGTTAGGAAGGAAGCTGAGAAGCAGGACCTCCAGGGTAGTAATCTTGGGATTGCTACCTGTGCCACGTGCTAGCGAGGGCAAGAATAGTAGGATCAGGCAGATGAATGAGTGGCTGAGAGACCGGTGCAGGGGGCAGGGCTTCAGTTTCTTGGATAATTGGGATCTCTTCTGGGGGAGGTATGACCTGTTCAAAATGGACAGGTTACACCTGAACCCGAAGGGGACCAATATCCTGGTGGGAAGATTTAATAGGGCTGTTAAGGAGGGTTTAAACTAATTTGCCAGGGGGATGGGAATGAGAATGATAGAGCGGAGGAAGGGGAAAACAGAAATAAATCTAAGATAGGGAGCAGTAGAGATGTCAGGAAAGACAGGCAGGTGATGAGGCAAATTTGTAGCCATTGGGATGAGTTGCCGTGCAATAAAGTTGCAGTGAACTCAAAGCGAAAAGTACCAAATACTGGTCTTAAGGTGTTATACTTACAAATGTTTGTAAATGCACGCACCATAAGGAATAAGGTGGATGATCTTGTTGTACAGCTACAGATTGGCAGGTATGATATTGGGCCATCACTGAGATGTGGCTGAAGGATGCATGTCTCTGGGAGCTGAACGTCCAAGGATACACGGTGTATCGGAAGGATAGGAAGGTAGGCAGAGGGGGAGGCATGGGTTTATTGGTAAGAAATGATATTAAATGATTAGAAAGAGGTGATATAGGATCGGAAGGTGCAGAATCTTTATGGGTTGAGCTAAGAAATTGCAGGTGTAGAAGAACCCTGATGGCAGCTGTTTATAGGCCTCCAAACAGCTGCAGTGAT
This sequence comes from Mobula hypostoma, assembly GCF_963921235.1. Classification (NCBI taxonomy): domain Eukaryota; kingdom Metazoa; phylum Chordata; class Chondrichthyes; order Myliobatiformes; family Myliobatidae; genus Mobula; species Mobula hypostoma. The sequence goes on from NC_086104.1 coordinate 114,281,098, forward strand.
GTGGACTACAAATTACAACAGGAAATAGAAAAGGCTTGTCAGAAGGGCAGTGTTATGATAATTGTGGGGGATTTTAACATGCGAGTGAATTGGGGAAATCAGGTCGGCACTGTATCTCAAGAGAGAGAATTTGTAGAATGTCTGCGAGATGGCTTTTTGGAACAGCTTGTTGTTGAGCCCACTAGGGGATCGGCTGTACTGGACTGGGTATTGTGTAATGAACCGGAGGTGATTAGAGAGATTGAGGTGAAGGAACCCTTAGGAGGCAGTATTCATAACATGATTGAGTTCACTGTGAAATCTGACAAAGGGAAGCCGAAATCTGATGTGTCGGTATTTCAGTGGAGTAAAGGAAATTACAGTGGCATGAGAGAGGAACTGGCCAAAGTTGACTGGAAAGGGACACTAGTGGGAAAGACGGCAGAGCAGCAGTGGCTAGAGTTTATGCGAGAAGTGAGGAAGGTGTAAGACAGGTATATTCCAGAAAAGAAGAAATTTTCGAATGGAAAAAAGATATCACAGTGGCTGACAAGAGAATTCAAAGCCAAAGTTAAAGCAAAGGAGCGGGTATACAAGGAAGCAAAAATTAGTGGGAAGACAGAGGATTAGCCAGCAAATAATATCGAAGAGGATACTAAAAGCTTTTTCAAGTATATAAAGAGTAAAAGATAGGTGAGAGTAGATATAGGACCGATTGAAAATGATACTGGAGAAATTGTAATAGAAGATAAGGAGATGGCAGAGGAACTGAATGAGTATTTTGCATCAGTCTTCACTGAGGAAGACATCAGCAGTATACTTGGGATACTTGACACTCAAGGGTGGCAGGGAAGAGAAGTGTGCGCAGTCACAATTACGACAGAGAAAGTACTCAGGAAGCTGAATAGTCTAAAGATAGATAAATCTCCCGGACCAGATGGAATGCACCCTCGTGTTCTGAAGGAAGTAGCTGTGGAGATTGCGGAGGCATTAGCGATGATCTTTCAAAAGTCGATAGATTCTGGCATGGTTCTGGAGGACTGGAAGATTGCAAATGTCACTCCGCTATTTAAGAAGGGGGCAAGGAAGCAAAAAGGAAATTATAGACCTGTTAGCTTGACATCGGTGATTGGGAAGTTGTTGGAGTCGATTGTCAAGGATGAGGTTACAGAGTACCTGGAGGCATATGACAAGATAGGCAGAACTCAGCATGGATTCCTTAAAGGAAAATCCTGCATGACAAACCTATTACAATTTTTTGAGGAAATTACAAGTAGTCTAGACAAGGGAGATGCAGTGGATGTTGTATATTTGGATTTTCAGAAGGCCTTTGACAAGGTGCCACACTTGAGGCTACTAAACAAGATAAGAGACCATGGAATTATGGGAAAGTTACATACGTGGATAGAGCATTGGCTGATTGGCAGGAAACAGAGAGTGGGAATAAAGGGATCCTATTCTGGTTGGCTGCCGGTCACCAGTGGTGTTCCACAGGGGTCCGTGTTGGGGCCGCTTCTTTTTACATTGTACATCAACGATTTGGATTATGGAATAGATGGCTTTGTGGCTAAGTTTGCTGACGATACGAAGATAGGTGGTGCTGAGGAATCGGAGAGTCTGCAGAGAGATTTGAATAGATTGGAAGAATGGGCAAAGACGTGGCAAATGAAATACAGTGTTGCAAAGTGTATGGTTATGCACTTTGGCAGAAGAAATAAACAAGCAGACTATTATTTAAATGGGGAGAGAATTCAAAGTTCTGAGATACAACAGGACTTGGGAGTTCTCGTACAGGATACCCTTAAGGTTAACCTTCTGGTTGAGTTGGTAGTGAAGAAGGCGAATGCAATGTTGGCATTCATTTCTAGAGGAATAGAGTATAGGAGCAGGGATGTGATGTTGAGGCTCTATAAGGCGCTGGTGAGACCTCACTTGCAGTACTGTGGGCAGTTTTGGTCTCCTTATTTAAGAATGGATGTGCTGACGTTGGAGAGGGTACAGAGAAGATTCACTAGAATGATTCCGGGAATGAGAGGGTTAACATATGAGGAACGTTTGTCTGCTCTTGGACTGTATTCCTTGGAGTTTAGAAGAATGAGGAGAGACCTCATAGAAACATCTGGAATGTTGAAAGGCATGGACAGAGTGGATGTGGCAAAGTTGTTTCCCATGATGAGGGAGTCTAGTCGAGAGGGCATGACTTAAGGATTGAAGGGTGCCCATTCAGAACAGAAATGCGAGGAAATTTTTTTAGCCAGAGGGTGGTGAATCTATAGAATTTGTTGCCACGTGTGGCAGTGGAGGCCAAGTCATTGGGTATATTTAAAGCAGAGATTGATAGGTATCTGAGTAGCCAGGGCATCAAAGGTTATGGTGAGTGGGACTAAATGGGAGAATGGATCAGCTCATGATAAAATGGCGGAGCAGACTCGATGGGCCGAATGGCTGACTTCTGCTCTTCTGTCTTATGGTCTATGTTGTGTGTTTTCATTACGTGAATTGGTTATAATGAATTTAGAATACTATTGTCTTATACAGCCAACGTTGCTTATATCATGATTGGGAAAACTTGCTTAAATCTGTGCTTTGAAGGCAACTGCAGCCTATTCTGCTATAACACAACTTTCTATAATGCAAGGTTACTTAGGAACATAACTAGAGTGTTACTGCAGAACTATCCGTATATAAGCACTACATATTCCTTATTTGCTTACTAATCATACCGAGAAACCATTTCCTTTGATGTCATTGATGTCTTGGTTCTGGAAGAAAGCTTTATATAAAAATGGATTTTGCGAAAACCAGATGTCCCTCAATTCAATTCTTAACCCAGAAAAATACAATGTCTTGTTTTAAGTTATAGTTATACAACAAGGAAGCTGGTCCGTGGTCCCACTGAACCACACCAATACCATTCTGCATTCCGTGGCCACTTTATTAGGTAGACCTGTACAACTGGATGTTAATGCATATAAATAACCAGCCAATCATGTGGCAGCAACTCAGTGCATAAAAGCATGCTGGTATGGTCAAGAGGTTCAGTTGTTGTTCAGACCAAACATCAGAATAGGGAAGACATAATCTAAGTGACTTTGATGTGGAATGATTGTTGGGGTGTTTTGAATATCTCAGAAACAGCTGATCTTCTGGGATTTTCACACAAAAATCTTTCACAGAGAATGGTGCAAAAAAAACAAAAAAAAACCATTGAGCGGTAATTCTGTGAGAGAAAATGCCTTGTTAATGAGAGAAGTCAGGAGAGTGGCCAGACTGGTTCAAAGTGACAGGAAGGGAAAGTGATTGAAATAACAACGCGTTGTGGAGATGAGCATCTCTGAGTGAATAGGCTGCAGCAGCAGCAATATAAGGTATTGGAGGACCCTAAAAAGTGGTCATTGATTGTTTTTGTGCTAATGAGGGTCTCCACAGATTTCTGCAGTTTCTTCGGGTCATGTGCAGAGCAGTTGCCATATCAGAATCAGGGTTATTATCAACGGCATGCGTCGTGAAATTTGTTTAACGTAGCAGCAGCAGTTCAATGCAATACATAATATAGAAGAAGAAGAAGAAAAAATAATCATAAATAAATCAATTACAGTATACTCATATTGAGTAAAATCGTGTGAAAACCAGAAATAATATAGATTAAAAAAGTGAGGTAGTGTTCATGGGTTCAATGTCCATTCAGGAATCGGATTGCAGAGGGGAAGAAGCTGTTCCTGAATCGCTGAGTGTGTGCCTTCAGGCTTCTGTACCTTCTACCTGATGGTAACAGTGAGAAAAGGGCATGCCCTCGGTGCTGGAGGTCCTTAATAATGGACGCTGCCTTTCTGATACACCGCTCCTTGAAAATGTCCTGGATACTTTGTAGGCTAGTAACCAAGATGGATCTGACTAAATTTATAGCCCTCTGCAGCTTCTTTCAGTCCTTTGCGGTAGCCCCCTCCCCCCATATCAGACAGTGATGCAGCCTGTCAGAATGTTCTCCACGGTACATCTATAGAAGTTTCTGAGTGTATTTGTTGGCATACCAAATCTCTTCAAACTCCTAATAAAGCATAGCTGCTGTCTTGCCTTCTTTGTAACTGCATCAATATGTTGGGACCAGGTTAGATCCTTAGAGGTCTTGACACCCAGGAACTTGAAACTGCTCACTCTGTCCACTTCTGATCCCTCTATGAGGATCGGTATGTGTTCCTTCATCTTACCCTTCCTGAGGTCCACAGTCAGCTCGTTTGTCTTACTGACGTTGAGTGCAAGGTTGTTGCTGCGACACCATTCCACTAGTTGGTATATTTCATTCCTGTATGTCCTCTCATCTCCAGCTGAGATTCTACCAACAATAGTTGTATCATTAGCAAATTTATTAATGGTATTTGAGCTATGCCTAGCCACACAGTCATGGGTATAGAGAGAGAAGAGCAGAGAGCTAAGCACACACCCCTGAGGTGCACCAGTGTTGATCGTCAGCGAAGAGGATATGTTATCACCAATTCGCACAGATTTTGGTCTTCCGGTTAGGGAGTTGGGATCCAGTTGCAGAGAGAGGTACAGAGGCCCAGGTTCTGTAACTTCTCAATCAGGATTGTGGGAATGATGGTGTTGAATGCTGAGCTATAGTCGATGAACACCATCCTAATATAGGTGTTTCTATTGTCCATATGGTCTAAGGTTGTGTGAAGAGCAATTGAGATTGCATCTGCCGTTGACCTACTGTGGTGATAGACTAATTGCAGTGGGTCCAGGTCCCTGCTGAGGCAGGTGTTTAGTCTAGTCATGACCAACCTCTCAAATCATTTCATCACTGTAGATGTGAGCGTTACCAAGTGATAATCATTAAGGCAGTTCACATTATTCTTCTTAGGTACTGGTATAATTGTTACCTTTTTAAAGCAAGTGGGAACTTCCGCCCATACCAGTGAGAGGTTGCAAATGTCCTTGAATACTCCCGCCAGTTGGTTGGCACGTTTTCAGAGCCTTACCAGGTACTCCATCGGGACCTTACGCCTTGCGAAGACAGTCAAACATCAGCCTCTGAGACAGAGATCAAAGGGTCACTGGGTGCAGCAGGGATCTTTACAGCTGTAGTTGTGTTCTCCCTTTCAAAGCGGGCATAAATGGCATTAAGTTCATCTGGTAGTGAAACATCGCTGCCATTCATGCTATTGGGATTCGCTTCGTAGGAAGTAATGACTTGCAAACCCTGCCAGAGATGTCACGCACCTGATGTTGCCTCCAACTTGTTTGAAATGGGTCTAGATAGGATGCTTTCTTTAGTTCATTAATAACAATTTTTAAGGTTTGACAGGGACGTGCCCAAATTTCTTTCGCTTCCTAATAAAGTGAAAGTATTGCTGAGGTTTGTTGGCTGTGGCATCTACATGGTTGGACCATGACAGGTTATTGCTGAAGTGCCGTCAATAGACAATAGGAGTAGGAGTAGACTATTCAGCCCTTTGAGCCAGTACCACCATTCACTGTGATAATGGCTGATCATCCACAATCAGTACCCTGTTCCTGCCTTCTCCCCATATCCCTTCACTCCGCTATCTTTAAGAGCTCTATCTAACTCTTTCTTGAAAGAATCCAGAGAATTGGCCTCCACTGCCTTCTGAGGCAGAGCATTCCACAGATCCACAACCCTCTGTGTGAAAAAGTTTTTCCTCAACTCCGTTCTAAATGGTCTTCTTAAACTGTGGCCTCTGGTTCTGGAACTCCCCAACATCGGGAGCATGTTTCCTGCCTCTAGCATGTCCAATCCCTTAATAATCTTATATGTTTCAATCAGATCCCTTCTCATCCTTCTAAATTCCTGTGTATACAAGCCCAGTTGCTCCAATCTTTCAACATATGACAGTCCCGCCATCCGTGGAATTAATCCAGTGAACCTACGCTGCACTCCCTCCATAGCAAGAATGTCCTTCCTCAAATTTGGAGACCAGAACTGCACATAATACTCCAGGTGGGGTCTCACCAGGGCCTTGTACAACTGCAGAAGGACCTCTTTGCTCCTATACTCAACTCCCCTTTTTATGAAGGCCAACATACCATTAGCTTTCTTCACTGCCTGCTGTACCTGTATGCTTACTTTCAATGACTGATGAACAAGGACACCCAGATCTCGTTGTACTTCCCCTTTTCCTAACTTGACACCGTTCAGATGGTAATCTGCCTTCCTGTTCTTGCCACCAAAGTGGATAACCTCACATTTATCCACATTAAACTGCATCTGCCCACTCACCCAATCTGTCCAAGTCACTCTGCAGTCTCATAACATCCTCCTCACATTTTACACTGCCAACAAGCTTTGTGTCATCTGCAGATTTGCTAATGTTACTTTTAATTTCTTCACCTAAATCATTAATGTATATTGCAAATAGCTGCGGTCCCAGCACCGAGCCTTGCGGTACCCTACTAGTCACTGCCTGCCATTCTGAAAGAGACCGGTTAATCCCTAATCTTTGTTTCCTGTCTGCCAGCCAATTTTCTATCCATGTCAGTACCCTACCCCCAATACCATGTGCTCTAATTTTGCCCACTAACCTCCTATGTGGGACCTTATCAAAGGCTTTCTGAAAGTCCAGGTACACTACATCCACTGGCTTTCCCATGTCTAGTTTCACAGTTACATCCTCAAAATCCATCAAAATCCCCTTCGTAAATCCATGCTGACTCAGACCTACCCTGCTACTGCTATCCAAATATGCAGCTATTTCATCTTTTATAATTGACTCCGGCATCTTCCCCACCACTGATGTCAGACTAACTGGTCTATAATTGCCTGTTTTCTCTCTCACTCCTTTCTTGAAAAGTGGGATACCATTAGCTACCCTCCAATCTGCAGGAACTGATCCTGAATCTATAGAACATTGGAAAATGTTTACCAATGAGTCCACGATTTCTTCTTAAGTATCAGTCCTTGGAAACTGAAGCTCTCAACCCTTTCAACTTAAATACCATTGATGTAGACAGGAGCATGTGTATTGTCCCACCTTCCTGAAGTTACTGGCTAGCTCTTTTTTCCAGATATTGAGGGATATTGTTGTCATGACATCATGTTCCAAGGTTCTCTGTCTTCTCTTTTCTGAAAGTCAAATTTGCATACTTTACACCAGACTCTCAAAGTAGCCACTCTATCTTAAGCTCTATTACAACAATTTATTTTGCATGTGGATGCAGGAAAATATTCAAGGCTGTTCTTAAGCAGTTATTAAATCCCTGGCCCGATTGCTTAAAGAAGCATGTTTGTAAAACAGCGTTTTCTCTGGTGTTCCACTGTGGCAGTGCTCATGGTTGTGGTGGCCACTCGGTTTCCAAACAATGGTGAAATTTCTAGTCCTATTTGTCTTTTCACTGCTGATCACATTTTGGGTGGACAAATGCTGTGACCTTCAGCAAAACCTCTGGAGGAGGTCTGTGTGTTTACATCAATAAATACAGTGTGAACGCCTTGTTAGTAATTGCCTACTATTCACCGCAGTTAGCTTTTAACAGTGAAGTGCAGGCCTTTCAAGGGAGTTCACTGCCATTGTGATTATTGCTGTTTACATCCCCTGCCTCCACCACCCCCCCCGCCCCCGGCCCCCTCCACCGTGTTGGTGCTGGGAAAATGCTGCAGGAGCTCTACTGCACCATCTGTGACCTCAAAGCCAATCACCCCGATCGTTTCTTCATTGTTCCTAGTGACTTCAATCATGCCAACTTAAAAACAATCCTGTCAAAGTTCTGCCAGCATGTCAACTTTGCACCCCGAAGGAGATCAGGACCTGGCCAGAAGATGCTACGTCAGTACTATAGGACAGCTTTGAACACACAGACTGGAGTACATTCAGGGAGGTGGCCAGCATTGATGAATATGTGGGATCAGTGACTCTGGTTAAGTACATTCATCATAAGCCCTTCAGACTTTCAAATAGTTCTCTATCCAGATGCTGTTAATCAAATGATCCACAATTTTTGAAATTTCTCTGATATTTTGAGTATTTTGGTGATAATATTCCTGGCGGAGTGCTTAGAGGATGTGCAGAACAACTAACAGATATTCTCACTGACATCGTCAACATCTCCCTGAGCAGCTCCATCATTCCTAAGTGCATCAAGGCTGCCACCATGCCGAAGAAGTCTTCAGTGTCCTGCCTCCCGTTGCACTCACATCCATCAACATGAAGTGTTTCAAGAGGCTCGTCATGAGGCAAGTCAAGACCCTGCTGCCCCTCCTCACTGGACGCTCTGCAGTTCGCGTACCGTCCCAACTGTTCAACAGACGACGCCATTGCCATCACCCTCCACCTGGCCCTAACCCACCCCTTCCTGACTGGGAGACCTCAGTCAGTCTGGATCATAGAAACATAGAAAACCTACAGCACAATACAGCCCCTTCGGCCCACAAAGCTGTGCCGAACATGTCCTTAGAAATTACTCAGGGTTACCCACAGCCCTTTTTGTTTCTAAACTCCAAGTACCTGTCCAGCAGTCTCTTAAAAGACCCTATCGTATCCGCCTCCACCACTGTCACCGGCAACCCATTCTACACACTCACCACTCTCTGCATAAAAAACTTATCCTTGACATCTCCTCTGTACCTCCTTCCAAGCACCTTTAAACTGTGCCCTCTCATGTTAGCCATTTCAGCCCTGGGAAAAAGCCTCTGACTATCCACACGAACACTGCCTCAATTGATCGGAAGCAGCATCTCCAACACCATCACAGTGTGCACAGGGGCCCCCCAGGGCTGTGTGCTCAGTCCACTGCCGTTCGCTCTGCTGACCCATGACTGTGCTGCAACACACAGCTCGAACCACATCAAGTTCGCCGATATACACGACTGTGGTGAGTCTCATCAGCAAGAATGATGAGAGGAGGTGCAGCGGCTAACGGACTGGTGCAGAGCCAACAACCTGTCTGTGAATGTGAACAAAACAAACGAGATGGTTGTTGACTTCAGGAGGACACAGAGCGACCACTCTCCACTGAACATCAACGACTCCTCCTTAGAGATTGTTAAGAACACCAAATTTCTTGGTGTTCACTTGGCAGAGAATCTCACCTTGTCCCTCAACACCAGCTCCATAGCAAAGGAAGCCCAGCAGCATCTCTACTTTCTGCGAAGGCTGAAAAAAATCCATCTCCCACCGCACCCCCCCCCCCCATCCTCACCACATTGTACAGAGGTTGTATTGAGAACATTCTGAGCAGCTGCATCACTGCCTGGTTCGGAAATTGCAGCATCTCGGATCGCAAGACCCTGCAGAGGATAGTGAGGTCAGCTGAGAAGATCATCGGGGTCTCTCTTCCCGCCATTACAGACATTTACACCACACGCTGCATCCGCAAAGCAAGCAGCATTATGAAGAACCCCACGTACCTCTCATACAAACTCTTCTCCCTCCTGCCATCTGGCAAAAGGCACCGAAGCATTCTGGCTCTCATGACCAGACTATGTAACAGTTTCTTCCCCCAAGCCATCAGACTCTTCAATACCCAGAGTCTGGACTGACACCAACCTACTGCCCTCTACTGTGCTTGCTGTCTTGTTTATTATTTATTGTAATGCCTGCACTGTTTTGTGCACTTTATGCAGTCCTGGGTAGGTCTATAGTCTAGTGTAATTTTTGTGTTGTTTCATGTAGCACCGTGGTCCTGAAAAATGTTGTCTCTGTACCAGCAGTTATGGTCAAAATGACAATGAAAAGTGACTTGAATTGACTTGACTTGATAAAGAGTAATCTGGAGTCATAGAAAAGTACAGCCCATCACAGAAACAAGCCCTTCAGCTCATCTAGTCTGTGCCGAACCAGTTGAACTGCCCACTCCTATCAACCTGCACAGGGACCATAACCTCCATACCCATTACCACCTATGTACCTGTCCAAACTTCAGCTAATGTTGAAATCGAGCTCGCATACGCTTGTGCTGGCAGCTCGTTCCACATCTTGTTGAGTCCTGAGGTATTACAGTATTTTAAATGCCTTATTTGGTAAAGGGTTGAATTTAAATTAGCATGTTTTTAAGCATCCGTCTCTTGTTTCCCAAAATGTTAATTGTGCTAAAATATTAATTTCACTCAGATGCAGTGTACTTGTACACTGACAATCTTGAGTGCACAATAAACTTCCGAGGTTACATTGAATCTGGTATCTGATTTGAAAATGGTATCAAAAGCTGCTTCAATTCTCTCTCATGGTGTGTAATTAAAACAATACATCCCATTCTGTGTATGTTGCTAACAGAGCTAGAAATTACTGGCTGTCCTTAAGCTAGTGATGAATCACTCTGGATTTCAGCTCTGCTTCTGGTAAAGATGTAATTCAGATGAGTTGGGAGTTGTAGAATGTTGATCACTGATAGTGAAAGACTAAAATAATATATGCCAGTTATTGCAATATGTATCTGAGTGGTGATGGGTATTCACATGCCTTGGCTTAACTTGTTTTCCACACAATGAAAGTGCCAGGTTTGGATGGTCAAGCTCAATGCTTCCAAATTAAAAAGTTGTTAGATTTGTCCATAAAGAGAACTTCTTGAAATATTTTATACCTGATAACTTTCCTGGATTCAGCATTAGTGACTTTTCTTGTTGCTCTAGTTTTCCTTGTGATCCAAAGCATGTTTTAAATATCCAATATTTGAGTGAACTTAGTCAGATTCAGGGTGCACACTGAGAATCCTTGAACTACATTCTTGTTTACTTGTTCACTATTGCATCTAACTGAACTTTTAAACCAATGCCCATGTATTAATGAAGTAAATGTAATCAGTTAATTTAAGAATAATTGCAAACAATTACTTGATAATGCTTTAACTTAATTTGATGGTTATTGTCCCAGGGTTTCAAATATTTGGGAAAGTTGATGGCTGTTGGATCTATCAGGAAGAAGCTTATTTTTTCCTGTGATCTTGCATTTGACACCAGATTAAAATACTTTTTCAATAACTGTGATGTGACGTGACTAACTTACTGTATTATACTAGAATTTTGTCTGCTCTGTCTGTTACTCAGAAAAGATTTCTATCTAATTATTTAACATTATTTAGCCTTAAACCTTTGCTTGGTTTCCTTAATTAAACCATAAGATATAGGAGCAGAATTTGGCCCATCAAGTCTACTCTGCCATTTCATCATGGCTAATCCAATTTTCCTTTCAGCACCAGTCTCCTGCCTTTTCCCTGTATCCCTTCATGCCCTGACTGATCAAGAATTGGTCAATCCTTTTCTTAAATATGCATAAAAATCTGGCCCCCATAGGTTCCTGTGGCAAAGAATGCCACAGATTCACCTCTAACTGGCTAAAGAAATTCCTCCTCACCTCTGTTCTAAAAGGACACCCCTCTATTCTGAGGCTGTGTCCTCTGGTCTACTCTCCAGGTCACTTTTAATTTTGCTCAAGTTTTCATGTATACAATCATGATGGGTTGAAGGTAAATGCACATGGTCTTTTCTCAGGGCTGGGAATCATGAACCAGAGGACATAAAGAACAGAAGGATTTAATAGGAAGTAAAGGTCCTTACATTTATAGTAATTGCTTTTTTTACTTTTTTGACCATGGGTGGTGCTTTTTATGATGAACATATTTCTTTTGGGTTGCCTTCTGGAAAGATGGGGTTAGATTTAGCAGTAGATTTAGTATTGGCCACTTTCTGGGTTTTTGTGGGAGGGGCGTGGTATTTTTGTTCTTATTTTTAATTTAGATTTTTTTCTTTAAACGGGCTGACTTGAAACTACCAAAATGTCCGAAATGTCGTGACTTCCGGCTCCTCGTTGAACCTCCTTTCCTCTTCGGGGGTCATGAGTTTGTATTCTGGTTAACCCTTTACATACCTTATGTTCGATTTCAGTACTATGGATAAGATCATCAATTTGGTTTCTTGGAATACAAATTGTTCAAACCACTCGATTAAACGGAAGAACATTTTTAAAGTATTCCATAGGATGAATGCTCACATTATCTTTATACAAGAAACTCATGTCCAGAAAGAGGATAATCAGCGTTTTTTTTGGTTTTGGAAGGAATAACAGTACCACTTGAATTCACAGGCCAAAGTAAAAGGCGTTTCTATTTTTATAGATCCATCAATTTCATTTGTGCATCATGAGACTATTTCAGATCCAAATGGTAGATTTTTGTTAATTACTGGTTTATTATTCAACAAAAAAGTTGTTATGCTTAATGTTTACGCTCCAAATGTTGATTGTGCTAAATTATTTAAGAATCTCTTTACATCCCTTCCTAACTTAAATGATTATATGTTGATTATGGGCGGAGATTTTAACTGTTGTTTAAATCCTTTGATGGATAGATCTATGTCCAATCAAGTACTTCTGAACAAGTTGGTTACTTTTATTAACTCTTTTATGGTTGACTCTGGAATTTCAGAAATTTGGAGATTCTTACACCCGAACGAGAAAGAGTTCTTATGTTTTTCACATGTATATCATCATTATTCAAGAATTGATTATTTTCTTATTGACTCTTGATTAATTCTACTTGTTATTGACTGTAAATATGACTCCATTGCTGTCTTCGATCATGCACCGTTGAAGCTATCTATTAAGTCAATGGGTACATCTTCTAGTACTAGACAATGGCGATTTAATACCACTTTGCTTCAGAACTCGGACTTTGTTAATTTTATTGAGGAACAGATTAATTTTTTCTTTACAACGAATTTTACGGAGGGAATTTCCAGCAGCGTACTATGGGATACTTTTAAAGCATATATTCGTGGACAAATTATTTCATATTTTGCTGGATTAAAAAAGTGAACTAATGATGAAATACTTAAGCTGGTTGACAAGATCAAAGAATTTGACAAGGAATATTCTATTGCTCCTACTCAGGAGCTTTCCAAAGAGAGAGTCGAACTTCAAATGGAACATAGTCTATTACAATCATCTTCGATTGAAAGCCAATTAATTAAAACTAAGAGTCAATTCTATAACATGGTGATAAAACTGGGAAACTATTGGCCAACTGGGAAACTAACGAGACTTGGAAGAGCAAATCTGCAGAGAGATAGCAGGCAACTGCAGGAAACATAAAGTTGTGGTGGTAGGGGATTTTAATTTTCCATATATTGATTGGGACTCCCATACTGTTAGGGGTCTAGATGGTTTAGAGTTTGTAAAATGTGTTCAGGAAAGTTTTCTAAATCAATATGTAGAGGGGCCAACTAGAGGGGATGCAATATTGGATCTGCTGTTAGGAAACGAGTTAGGACAAGTGACAGAAGTCTGTGTAGGGGAGCACTTTGGTTCCAGTGATCATAACACCATTAGTTTCAATTTGATCATGGACAAGGATAGATCTGGTCCTAGGGTTGAGGTTCTGAACTGGAAGAAGGCCAAATTTGAAGAAATGAGAAAGGATCTAAAAAGCGTGGGTTGGGACAGGTTGTTCTCTGGCAAAGATGTGATTGGTAGGTGGGAAGCCTTCAAAGGAGAAATTTTGAGAGTGCAGAGTTTGTATGTTCCGGTCAGGATTAAAGGCAAAGTAAATAGGAATAAGGAACCTTGGTTCTCAAGGGATATTGCAACTCTGATAAAGAAGAAGAGGGAGTTGTATGAAATGTATAGGAAACAGGGAGTAAATCAGGTGCTTGAGGAGTATAAGAAGTGCAAGAAAATACTTAAGAAAGTAATCAGGAGGGCTAAAAGAAGACATGAGGTTGCTTTGGCAGTCAAAGTGAAGGATAATCCAAAGAGCTTTTACAGGTATATTAAGAGCAAAAGGATTGTAAGGGATAAAATTGGTCCTCTTGAAGATCAGAGTGGTCAGCTATGTGCGGAACCAAAGGAAATGGGGGAGATCTTAAATAGGTTTTTTGCATCTGTATTTACTAAGGAAACTCGCATGAAGTCTATGGAATTAAGGGAATCAAGTAGTTAGATCATGGAAACTGTACAGATTGAAAAGGAGGAGGTGCTTGCTGTCTTGAGGAAAATTAAAGTGGATAAATCCCCAGGACCTGACAGGGTGTTCCCTCGGACCTTGAAGGAGACTAGTGTTGAAATTGTGGGGGCCCTGGCAGAAATATTTAAAATGTCGCTGTCTACGGTGAGGTGCCGGAGGATTGGAGAGTGGCTCATGTTGTTCCGTTGTTTAAAAAAGGATCGAGAAGTAATCCGGGAAATTATAGGCCGGTAAGTTTAATGTCGGTAGTAGGTAAGTTATTGGAGGGAGTACTAAGAGACAGAATCTACAAGCATTTGGATAGACAGGGACTTATTAGGGAGAGTCAACATGGCTTTGTGTGTGGTAGGTCATGTTCGACCAATCTATTGGAGTTTTTCGAAGAGGTTACCAGGAAAGTGGATGAAGGGAAGGCAGTGGATATTGTCTACATGGATTTCAGTAAGGCCTTTGACAAGGTCCCGCATGAGAGGGTAGTTAGGAAAATTCAGTCGCTAGGTATACATGGAAAGGTGGTTAAAATGGATTAGACATTGGCTCAATGGAAGAAGCCAAAGAATGGTAGTAGAGAATTGCTTCTCTGAGTGGAGGCCTGTGACTAGTGGTGTGCCACAGGGATCAGTGCTGGGTCCATTTTTATTTGTCATCTCTATCAATGATCTGGATGATAATGTGGTAAATTGGATCAGCAAATTTGCTGATGATACAAAGATTGGAGGTGTAGTAGACCGAGAGGAAGGTTTTCAGAGCCTGCAGAGAGACTTGGACCAGCTGGAAAAATGGGCTGAAAAATGACAGATGGAGTTTAATACAGACAAGTGTGAGGTATTGCACGTTGGAAGGACAAACCAAGGTAGAACATACAGGGTTAATGGTAAGGCACTGAGGAGTGCAGTAGAAGAGAGGGATCTGGGAATACAGATACAAAATTCCTTAAAAGTGGCGTCACAGGTAGATAGGGTCGTAAAGAGAGCTTTTGGTATATTGGCCTTTATTAATCAAAGTATTGAGTATAAGAGCTGGAATGTCTGGAGTATTGTGTTCAGTTTTGGTCACCAAATTGCAGGAAGGATATAAATAAGGTTGAAAGAGTGCAGAGAAGGTTTACAAGGATGTTGCCAGGACTTGAGAAACTCAGTTACAGAGAAAGGTTGAATAGGTTAGGACTTTTTTCCCTGGAGCGTAGAAGAATGAGGGGAGATTTGATAGAGGTATATAAAATTATGATGGGTATAGATAGAGTGAATGCAAGCAGGCTTTTTCCACTGAGGCAAAGGGAGAAAAAAACCAGAGGACATGGGTTAAGGGTGAGGGGGGAAAAGTTTAAAGGGAACATTGGGGGGGCTTCTTCACACAGACAGTGGTGGGAGTATGGAATGACCTGCCAGATGAGGTAGTAAATGTGGGTTCTTTTTTAACATTTAAGAATAAATTGGACAGATACATGGATGGGAGGTGTATGGAGGGATATGGTCTGTTTGCAGGTCAGTGGAACTAGGCAGAAAATGGTTCGGCACAGCCAAGAAGGGCCAAAAGGCCTGTTTCTGTGCTGTAGTTTCTATGGTTCTAATCAATTGAAATTGGCTTCGGTTAAACGCCAGATTGTTAAGATTCGTAAGAAAGATGGTACTCTGATGGTTGATCATGATGAGATAAATAAATCCTTTCAAAGAATTTTATATTTCCCTTTACCAATCAGAATTTCCTGATGACTCCATTATAATGCGTGAATTTTTAAAGAAATTGAATATTCCAAAACTATCATCCAAGGAACGTTTAAAACTAGATGTACCTATTATGGTAGAAGAAATAAAAAATGCTATTTCTTCAATAAACCCAGGTAAAGCACCTGGCACAGATGGATATACAGTAGAATTTTTAAAATTTTTCTCTACTATACTGTCTCCTTGGTTATGTAGAATCCTTAGGGATGCAGTGTCTATAAGTAAATTACCATAGTCTTTTTATCGAGCTTCTATTTCCCCAATTCTTGAAAAAGATGAGGATCCTATTGAATGTATCTTTGCTGAATGTGGATCCTAAGATTTTTTCTAAAATATTGGCAATGAGATTGGAGAATGTATTGCCTCAAATTATTTATTTTTTATTGAATTTCATCATCAAACAAATATTTCCATAAGGTGTATTTCAGATACTGTACATATATATCATATAATCATATTTGTCACAAATCTCCACATAATATTTATCTGAAGTATACTCTTATAGAAAGAAGAGGAAAGAAAGAACAATTGAAAGAAAACTATGTACGGAGTAGGGAGTGATTTTTTTAAACAACATATTCATTGATTGTGAGAATAAAATCAGGCCTATAAGATGATAAGTAGTTAAACCATTTTTTTCCAGTATGAATAAAATTGTTCCAACTTATGATTAACAGATGTTGTTATCTTCTCCATTTTGTAAATGTCCATTATAATTTCCATCCATACATTTAAAGTTAGGCTCTCCTGAGATAACCATTTCCTGGTAAGGGTCTTTTTACCAGTCACCAGCAGTACATTCATTAAATATTTATATTTACCTTTTTTCAACCATTCTTGAGGTATATACCCAAAGTATATGGTCCTACTCTCTAAGTTAGTATATCATTGAAATTTGCAGAATATAACTTAATCGATCTACTCCCTGAACAAATAAGAACCAAGAAAAGTGAATAGTAAAAAGAAAGGTAAGGAAGGTGTGGTTCCAAGGCTGGGGTCTCTGGATGACTCTGGGTTGGGCTCGAAGAAAAGTCTAGCCGTGGGGGATAGTCCCTCCTACCTGTGGGTTGAGGGCCCTCGTTGCAGTACCTATAAAAGTAAGTAAAAAAAACTATGTCCATTACACAGAAATGATTTCCCTGTGTTTTCCTCCCTTGTATATATTCTCATTTAGGTGGGGAAAATGAATTTTTAAAAAATTGAGTAATATAAAAACCACATTATAACACATATTTCTCGAGATAGGTATATCACCGTCTATCTTTGCTTCCGTTTAGTTTATCAGCACTTTTAAAGTTAGCCAAGCCTTATGGCTCTTCTGGAGGAGGTGAGGGTTGTCTTCGGAGAACTCACAGGCTCTTCCTAATATCCTCTCATCCTGTTCCCATCCCCTGCTTTCTCGGTTCTCTTACTATTTCCCAAGCAGATCGGGATAACTACTCAGCCAGACTTTCCCTTGGTTTGACCACGCTAATGGACAGTCCTCGGTTGTTCATGTCTGTAGTTGCCTCTTCCACCGTCTGGTACAGTCGTATCCCTTCTTGGTAAAAAACCCTCAGTTTAGCAGGGTACAGGGTTTGAAATTTAATCTTTTCTTCCTTTAATATTTGTTTCGTTTCGGAATACTCCTTCCGTTTCTGTAGGACTGCTGGGGGGTAATCATGATCAAAGTACATTACCTTCCCATTCCAAAAAACCCACTTCTTACCCCAGGTCCTTCATAGAATATCCGCCTTGTTCTTGAATCGGAGAAATTTAAGTACAGTGGATCGCGATTTACTTTGTCTCCGGCAGGCCGCTGGGCGAGAGAACGGTGTGCCTTTTCTGTTTCTGTCTCCATATTCGGGGGAATCTCCAGGACTTCCTGCAGCTTGCCTACAAAGTCTATCATCAACACTCCCTCTGCTCCTTCGGGAACATTATAAATCCTGATATTTTTCCATCGTGATCTTCCCTCCTGGTCAAGCAATTTACTTTCCTGTTGATTTAATATTTTTACCATCTTACTTAGTATCTGTTCCACGATTTGCGTGCGGTCTTCCACCTTCTCAATTCGAGTCTCTGCCATCGCTTTTTCCTGATTGACGTTGGCGAACTCTGACTTTATATAATTGAGTTGTTGTTTTATATCTTTTTGGACTTCCCTTATCTCTTCCAGAATCTTCATCATATTTGCCACTTCGCCTGCATGAAGCCCAACGTCGGCCTCGCTGCCTCGCACACGTGTAGGAGAGCCGTACGCTGCACCTCTCTCTTCCATAGGCTCCGCAGTGATGCTTTTTTTTAATCTCCATTCTTTCTCCTCATTCTTGCCCCCCTTATCAATTCAGATATATTCGAAAGATTTGATGCATTAACAGGGCAAAATATCCGTTTTTCCGGAGGAGCCGTTGATTTAAGCTGCCATTCTGAGAGATGACGTCACTAGAACCATCTCCACAAATTATTTCTGTTGATCAGACTGGATTTATTAAAAATCGTCACTCCTTCTTTAATATTAGGCAATTAATGAATATTGTTTATACTTCTTCACTTAGAACTTCAGGATGTGTCATTTCATTGGATGCTGAGAAAGCCTTTGATAGATTCGAATGGACATATTTGTTTAATACGCTTGAGAAATTTAATTTTAGTCCGATATTCGTATCTTGGATTAAATTGATATACCTTACTCCTTTGGCTTCGGTATTTACTAATTATCAAAGATCTCCCTTTTTTCAATTATTCTGTGGTACTAGGCAGGGTTGAAGAAGAAGAAGAAGAAGAAGAAGAAGAACATCATCATCATCATTGTCATTGTCGTGGAGCAATGAAACAGTTTAGCAGCTCAACGTTTTGCAGCATGACAAAGAATATATACATAAAATAAATTCTAAAACCTCAGGGGTGCAGTCCAAAATTAATAATATATTGATGGGGGGGGTAGGACTATTGTACACCTGCCATTCCTGGAAGTGTGATGCACTTAGCTGCCCCCGTCTTAGGAGGGAGGCAGGAGAAGGGAAGGGGGTGTTATACATTTCACTGCTTGTGGGTAGAAGCTGTTAAGGAGTCTCTTTGTTTTCGTCCTTAATGCTCTGTATCTCTTCCCAGAAGGTAGAGGGGAAAACAGGTGATGTCCAGGATGAGTGGGATCCTTTGAAATACAAGTAGCCCTCTTTTGAAGTCTGCCAGTATAAATGTCTCTGAGGGAGGGTAATGTTGTGTCAATAACCCGCTCTGCTACCCTCACCACCCGCTGCAAGTCCTTCCTGTTCTGTTCTGTACAGCTGGCAAACCACACTGCACAGCAATACGTCCACTATTCCACTATTACTCGACATTGCCCTGGAACCGTTAGCTACTGCTATTTGTGACTCTCCTAATATATTTGGTATTACCTGTGTAAATGAGATACATAAATTATCTCTATATGCAGATAAATTACTATTACATATTTCTATACTGAGAAATCCATTCTGGCAGTATTAACTCTGCTTGCTCAGTTTAGCAGTTTTTCTGGTTACAAATTGAATCTTGGTAAGAGTGAACTTTTTCCATTAAATATGCAGGTTCCTATTTATAGATGTTCACCATTCAGAGTGATTACTGACTATTTTACTTATTTGGGAGTTAAAATTGCTAAGAGACATAAGGACTTACTCAAACTCTATCTTTTACCGTTAATTAGTCAGGTTAAACAACTGATTACTAAATGGTTCCCATTATCTCTATCACTGATTGGCCAAATCAATGCTATTAAAATGATTGTTCTACCTAAATGTTTATATCTACTCCAAGCAATAACAATTTTTATTCCTAAATCTTTATTTGATACTATTGATTCTAAAATTTCCTCCTATATATGGCAGAATAAAAGTCCCGGGTTAAGTAAAAAATATTTACAGAAGTCCAAGAAAGATGGTCGTTTAGCATTGCCTAATCTAAGATTCTGTTATTGGGCAATTAATATTCGATATTTAATATTTTGGACACAAGATTGGAATATAATTCCAAGTCCACAATGGGTAAACCTTGAAGGTTACTCTGTACAAGGTTTCTCTTTGGCTTCCATTTTAGCAACTTCACTTCTTTTTGTATTATCTAAGTTGAATAAATAAATGGTTAATCCAATAATTAAACATACATTACAAATATGGTTTCAATTTCGTAAATTTTTTGGTTTGAACAAATTTATTATTGAACAAGCCCTATTATATCTAATTTTTTTCAACCCTTGGTTATGAATCAAGCCTTTTTGATATGGAAAATGAAAGGTATAACATGTTTCTGTGACTTATTTCTGAATAACTGTTTCATGTCTTTTGAACAGTTATCAGATAAATATAATTTGCCCAGATCCCATTCTTTTAGATATTTACAAATAAGAAACTTTTTAAGTACCACGCTGCCTACCTTTCCGATTTCACACCTTACTGATATCACCGATAAAATTTTAGGTTTAAATCCCTTTCAGAAGGGATTAATAGCAACTATTTATGATATAATTATGAAATTACAACCAGGCATATCTGATAAAATTAAAAGTGAATGGGAAAGGGAATTTCAACTTCGCCTACCTATAGAGAAATGGGATATAATTTTTCAATTAGTTAGCTCTTCCTCTATATGTGCTAAACATACGTTAATACAATTTAAGGTAGTGCATAGGGCCCAAATGTCTAAAGATAAACTAGCTCGTTTTTATTCCCATATAAACCCTATTTGTGACAAATGTCACTCTGAGGTAGCTTCCTTGACTCATGTTCTGGTCCTTCCCTCGCTTGGAAAAATTCTGGAAAGATATTTTTGATATTATTTCAACAATTTTGCGTTTTGACTTACAACCCCATCCTATTACGGCAAATTTTGGTTTGCCAATGACGGAACATAGATCTTTATCCTCTTCAGTCTGTCGGATGATTGCATTTGTTACTTTAATGGCCAGAAGATCCATTTTATTGAACTGGAAGGAGACCAACCCTCCTACCACATTTCAACGGTTTTCCCAAACTATATCATGTTTATATTTAGAAAAAATCAGAAGTGACATTTTTCATCCTTCGATTAAATTTGAAGAGACTTGGAAACCATTTATTCAACATTTTCATATGATGTAACTTGACCTTTTCCGAATCTTTCTTATTAACTTAAAATATATGAATAGAGGAGCAGAGTTGACGACATTATTGAATGTATTCGATTTAAGATATTGGTCTAGCCTTGTTTTGTTCTGTTTGCTTTCTTTTTGGGTTTAGTATTTAGTGTTTTGTTTTTTTGGGGGGGTTTTCTTTGCATTATTTTTTTTCTTTTTCTTTTTTCTCTATGATTAACTATATTAAGAGTTTGGAAGTCTATTACACCTGTATTATTTGAAGTCTTTTTTGTACATGTTTATCAACAATAAGATGAATGCGTGGCTGAGAGACTGGTGTAGGGGGCAGGGCTTCAGATTCTTGGATAATTGGGATCTCTTCTGAGGGGAAGTATGACCTGTTCAAAAAGGACAGGTTACACCTGAACCCGAAGGGGACCAATATCCTGGCGGGAAAGTTTAATAGAGCTGTTAGGGAGGGTTTAAACTAATTTGGCAGGGGGATGGGAACCGGAATAATAGAGCAGAGGAAGGGGAAAACAGAAATAAATCTAAGAAAGTGAGCAGTAAAGATGTCAGGAAAGACAGGCAGGTGATGGGGCAAATTTGTAGCCATTGGGATGAGTTGCAGTGCAATAAAGTTGCAGTGAAATCAAAGCAAAAAGTTTCAAATACTGGTCTTAAGGTGTTGTACTTAAATGCACGCAGCATAAGGAATAAGGTGGAGGATCTTGTTGTACAGCTACAGATTGGCAGGTATGATATTGTGGCCATCACTGAGACGTGGCTAAAGGATGCATGTCTCTGGGAGCTGAACGTCCAAAGATACACGGTGTATCAGAAGGATAGGAAGGTAGGCAGAGGGGGAGGCGTGGCTTTATTGGTAAGAAATGATATTAAATCATTAGAAAGAGGTGATATAGGATCGGAAGGTGCAGAATCTTTATGGGTTGAGCCAAGAAATAGCAGGGGTAAAAGGACCCCGATGGCAGTTATTTACAGGCCTCCAAATAGCTGCAGGGATGTGGACTACAAATTACAACTGGAAATAGAAAAGGCTTGTCAGAAGGGCAGTGTTATGATAATTGTGGGGGATTTTAACATGCAAGTAGATTGGGAAAATCAGGTCAGCACTGGATCTCAAGAGAGAATTTGTAGAATGTCTGCGAGATGGCTTTTTAGAACATCTTGTTGTTGAGCCTACTAGGGGATCGGCTGTACTGGATTGGGTATTGTGTAATGAAGCGGAGGTGATTGGAGAGATTGAGGTGAAGGAACCCTTAGGAGGCAGTGATCATAACATGATTGAGTTCACTGTGAAATTAGAAAAAGAGAAGCCGAAATCTGATGTGTCGGTATTTCAGTGGAGTAAAGGAAATTACAGTGGCATGAGAGAGGAACTGGCCAAAGTTGACTGGAAAGGGACACTGGCGGGAAAGACAGCAGAGCAGCAGTGGCTGGAGTTTATGCAAGAAATGAGGAATGTGCAAGACAGGTATATTCCAAAAAAGAAGAAATTTTCGAGTGGAAAAAGGATGCAACCGTGGTTGACAAGAGAAGTTAAAGCAAAAGAGAGGGCATACAAGAAAGCAAAAATTAGTGGGAAGAGAGAGGATTGGGAAGTTTTTAAAACCTTACAAAAGGAAACCAAGAAGGTCATTAAGAGAGAAAAGATTAACTATGAAAGGAAGCTAGCAAATAATATCGAAGAGGGTACTAAAAGCTTTTTCAAGTACATAAAGAGTAGTAGACAGGTGAGAGTAGATATAGGACCGATAGAAAATGATGCTGGAGAAATTGTAAATGGGAGATGAGGAGATGGCAGATGAACTGAACAAGTATTTTGCATCAGTCTTCACTGAGGAAGACAGCAGTATACCGGACACTCAAGGGTGGCAGGGAAGAGAAGTGTGCGCAGTCACAATTATGACAGAGAAAGTACTCAGGAAGCTGAATAGGCTAAAGGTAGATAAACCTCCTGGACCAGATGGAATGCAGCCTCGTGTTCTGAAGGAAGTAACTGTGGAGATTGCGGAGGCATTAGCGATGATCTTTCAAAAGTCGATAGATTCTGGCATGGTTCTGGAGGACTGGAAGATTGCAAATGTCACTCTGCTATTTAAGAAGGGGGCAAGGAAGCAAAAAGGAAATTATAGACCTGTTAGCTTGACATCCATGGTTGGGAAGTTGTTGGAGTCGATTGTCAAGGATGAGGTTACAGATTACCTGGAGGCATAAGACAAGATAGGGAGAACTCAGCATGGATTCCTTAAAGGAAAATCCTGCCCGACAAACCTATTACAATTTTTTGAGGAAATTACCAGTAGGCTAGACAAGGGAGATGCAGTGGATGTTGTATATTTGGATTTTCAGAAGGCCTTTGACAAGGTGCCACACATGAGGCTACTTAACAAGATAAGAGCCCATGGAATTACGGGAAAGTTACATACGTGGATAGAGCGTTGGCTGATTGGCAGGAAACAGAGAGTGGTAATAAAGGGATCCTATTCTGGTTGGCTGCCGGTTACCAGTGGTGTTCCACAGGGATCAGTGTTGGGGCCGCTTCTTTTTACATTGTACATCAACGATTTAGATTATGGAATAGATGGCTTTGTGGCTAAGTTTGCTGACGATATAAAGATAGGTGGAGGGGCCGGTAGTGCTGAGGAACCGGAGAGTCTGCAGAGAGACTTGGATAGATTGGAAGAATGGGCAGAGAAGTGGCAAATGAAGTACAATGTTGGAAAGTGTATGGTCATGCACTTCAGCAGAAAAAATAAACGGGCAGACTATTATTTAAATGGGGAAAGAATTCAAAGTTCTGAGATGCAACGAGACTTGGGAGTCCTCGTACAGGATACCCTTAAAGTTAACCTTCAGGTTGAGTCAGTAGTGAAGAAGGCGAATGCAATGTTGGCATTCATTTCTAGAGGAATAGAGTATAGGAGCAGGGATGTGATGTTGAGGCTCTATAAGGTGCTGGTGAGACCTCACTTGGAGTACTGTGGGCAGTTTTGGTCTCCTTATTTAAGAAAGGATGTGCTGACGTTGGAGAGGGTACAGAGAAGATTCACTAGAATGATTCCGGGAATGAGAGGGTTAACATATGAGGAACATTTTTCCGCTCTTGGACTGTATTCCTTGGAGTTTAGAAGAATGAGAGGAGACCTCATAGAAACATTTTGAATGTTAAAACTCATGGACAGAGTGGATGTGGCAAAGTTGTTTCCCATAATGGGGGAGTCTAGTACGAGAGGGCATGACTTAAGGATTGTAGGGCACCCATTCAGAACAGAAATGCGAAGACATTTTTTTAGTCAGAGTGTGGTGAATCTATGGAATTTGTTGCCACGGGCAACAGTGGAGGCCAAGTCATTGGGTGTATTTAAGGCAGAGATTGATAGGTATCTGAGTAGCCAGGGCATCAAAGGTTATGGTGAGAAGGCAGGGGAGTGGGACTAAATAGGAGAAAGTGGATCAGCTCATGATAAAATGGCAGAGCAGACTCGATGGGCCGAATGGCCTACTTTTGCTCCTTTGTCTTATGGTCTTAAGATAATCCAATCTCTTTATATTAATATTGTTATTCTGTTTATAATTTTGCAAAATTAATTAAAATATTTAAAAAGAAAAGGAAGTAAAGGGGTAAGAGGATGATCAGTATGTGGAATAAGCTGCTAGAGGAAGTAGTTGAAGCAGGCTCATTAAACATTGAAAGACATTTGGACATGGATAAGAAAGATTAGAGAGGTATGGACTGAATGTGCGCAACTGGGTCTAGCTTAGATGAGAATCTTGCTGGGCATGGACAAGTGGAGCTGAAGGGCCTGTTTCTGTGCTGTATCATTCTGTAATGTCACCAAGGTTTAACTGAATCACCTATTGATCTAGGGGGTAACATTTGTTACTCTCTAATCCTCTGGCACACCATCTATGTAAGGAGCACAGAATAAATTTATTAATTGACAATTAATGTAAGCAGTAGTAGTTCTGAAACTGGTGTAAGATCACTTTAAAAAATTCTCTTCAGGAAAGGAAGTTAAGCATGGCAATATTGTTGACACTTAACTGTACATTGAAATGGCTTGGGAGTAATTTGGGATGGATGATTAATATTTTGTTCATGTAAAGCCATAGAACATAGAGCAGTACAGCACAGGAAAAGACCTAAAAAGCAAATCTAAAACACCCAAATGATATGAACATTGTTCATATCCCTCCATCTTCCTTGCATCCATGTGTCTGTCTAAAAAGTCTCTTAAAAAACTCTAAAGTATTTGTCTCTACCAGGCAGTGAATCCCGGGCATCCACCACTCTGAGTAACAAAAAACTTGCCCTTCACATCCCCCTTCTCACCTTCAATGCATGTCCTTGGTATTAGACATAAGGATTTGTTTGCTGAGAGATTTATCTATTGAGTTTTCACGTTTATCTGAGAGATGGGACCTCAGTTTTGCATCCAAAAGGCAGGTTTACCAATGACCCACTCAGCATTGCATTGGAGCGAGCGTGTGGACTTCTGTGCTCAGTTGGATAGAGTTGAGCGGGAGGATGATTGGTGAAGCACATGATAGAACACGATATTTCAAATGAGAGCTTAAAATAAGGCCTGTGGAACAATCCTGATCAAAATACTCCTCAGTTTGCATTTTTGAGAAACTAGCAAAATAATAATTTTTCACCTGGTTTGAGACCTTTGTGTGCACATGAGGTACACAATTTCCCTCCAGAACAACAGTCACAATCACAGTCAACAGTCACTGCTTTGGAAAGCAGTCACAAGAAGCTAATTTTATTTTCCAAAAATATGAAAGTAACTTGATTTTTTTATCCCCTCCTGTGTTATCTGTTGATTTAATTCAATAACTTGATTAGCCTTCAGTTGCAGTTAAAAAGTAAACACCCAAGTAATGCATCCATCAAACCTTAGAACAGTGATGAGGTGGAATTCCTTTAGCTAGAGGATAAGAACATAAGAACGTAAAAAATAGGAGCAGGATTAGTCCATCGAGCCTGCTCTGCCATTCAATAAGATCATGGCTGATCTGACCATGGGCTCATCTCCACCTACCTGCTTTTTCCCCATAACTCTTAATTCCCCTACTAGGCAAAAATCTATCCAACCTTGTCTTAAATATATTTACTGAGGTAGCCTCCACTGCTTCATTGGGCAGAGAATTCCACAGATCCACCACTCTCTGGGAAAATCAGTTCTTCCTCATCAGAACGCAAACAACAGGAATTCTGCAGATGCTGGAAATTCAAGCAACATACATCAAAGTTACTGGTGAACGCAGCAGGCCAAGCAGCATCTTGGCCTGCTGCGTTCACCAGCAACTTTGATATATGTTCCTCCTCATCAGAATCAGCTTTATTATCATCGGCAGGTGACGTGAAATTAGTTAACTTAGCAGCAACAGTTCAATGCAATACATAATCTAGCAAAGAAAAAAAATAAAGAAGTAAATCAATTATGTATATTGAATAGATTAAAAATAATGTGCAAAAATAGAAATAATGTATATTAAAGAAAGTGAGGTAGTGTCCAAAGATTCAATGTCTATTTAGGAATCGGATGGCAGAGGGGAAGAAGCTGTTCCTGAATTGCTGAGTGTGTGCCTTCAAGCTTCTGTACCTCCTACCTGATGATAACAGTGAGAAAAGTGTATGCCCTGGGTGCTGGAGGTCTTTAATAATGGATGCTACCTTTCTGAGACACCACTTCCTAAAGACGTCCTACATACTTTGTAGGCTAGTACCCGAGATGGAGCTGACTAGATTTACAACCTTCTGCAGCTTCTTTCAGTCCTGTGCAGTAGCCCCTCCATACCGGACAGTGATGCAGCCTGTCAGAATGCTCTCCAAGGTGCAACTATAGAAGTTTTTGAGTGTATTTGTTGACATGCTAAATCGCTTCAAACTCCTAATAAAGTATAGCTGCTGTCTTGCCTACTTTATGACTACATCGATATGTTGGGACCAGGTTAGATCCTCAGAGAACTTGACACCCAGGAACTTGAAGCTGCTCACTCTCTCTACAATTGATCCCTCTATGTGGATTGGTACGTGTTCCTTCGTCTTACCCTTCCTGAAGTCCACAATCAGCTCTTTCATCTTACTGACGTTGAGTGCCAGGTTGTTGTTGCGGCACCACTCCACTCGTTGGCATATCTCACTCCTGTACACCCACTCGTCACCATCTGAGATTCTACCAACAATGGTTGTATCGTCAGCAAATTTATAGATGGTGTTTGAGCTATGCCTAGCCACACAGTCATATGTATGCAGAGAGTAGAGCAGTGGGCTACGCACACACCCCTGAGGTGCTCCAGTGTTGATTGTCAGCGAAGAGGATATGTTATCACCAATCCACACAGACTGTGGTCTTCCAGTTAAGAAGTGGAGGATCCAATTACAGAGGGAGGTACAGAGGCCCAGGTTCTGCAACTTCTCAATCAGGATTGTGGGAATGATGGTATTAACTGCTATTTGGATGTCTTAGATGGTGTCGAGGCCAGGTCATTGAGCATATTTGAAGTGGTGGTTGATAGGCAAGGGCACCAAAGGTTACAGGGAGAAGGCAAGTGAACGGGGTTGAGAGGGATAATAAATCAGCTGTGATGGAATGGCAGAGGAGACCTGTAATTGTTAAGGGAACAATGAATTCAAAAGTGTATCAGACGTTTTACAGGACCATGTCAGGGTAGCAGTCCCAGCTATAGACCAGTGGTGAGGAAGGAGAAACTAGCCTCCATTCTGGAACACCTGGAGCACAAAGACAGCTACATCAGGATTAGCACGTGGCCTTTAACACCATATTACCAAACAAGCTGACTGTCAAGCTTCATAATTTAGGTCTCGGCACATCATCCTGTATTTGGATCTTGGACTTTCTCACTAATCGTATCCAGGCAGTGCAACTAGGCAAGTGCAGATCACCAATTCCACCCCCCCAAACACTAAGCAGGACTGTTTTGAGCCCATTTCACTGCTCCCTTCACCTATGACTGCAATCCTGTTCATGCTACAAACTCAGTCATCAAATTTGCAGGCAACACAACTGAGATTGGTCTCATCACAGACTAATAACAAATCTGCATA
This sequence comes from Mobula hypostoma, assembly GCF_963921235.1. Lineage (NCBI taxonomy): Eukaryota > Metazoa > Chordata > Chondrichthyes > Myliobatiformes > Myliobatidae > Mobula > Mobula hypostoma. Next base: position 114,308,888 of record NC_086104.1, read on the forward strand.
TAGGGAGGAGATGTGAAACTCTTCAAGAACGAAGACAGGCAGAAGAAAGGAACCTATAGGTCAGTTAGTGAGACCTCAGTGGTTGGGAAGATGTTGGAGTTGATTATTAAGGATGAAGTCTCAGGGTACTTGGAGGCACACAATAAAAAAATGCTGTAGTCAGTGTTGTTTCTTCAAGGGAAGATGTAACCTGACAAATCTGTTGGGATTCTTTGAAGAATTAACAAGCAGGATAGACAAAGGCAAATTAGATGATGTTCTGTATTTGGATTTTCAGAAGTCCTTTGACAAGGTGCCACACATAAGGCTGCTAAACGAGCTATGAGCCCATGGTGTTGCAGGAAATATTCTAGCATAGATAAAGCAGTGGCTGATTGGCACGAGGCAAATGGTGGGAATGAAGGGAGCCTTTTCTGCTTGGCTGCTAGTGAATAGTGGTGTTCAGGAGGGGTGTGTGTTGGGACCGATTCTTTATTACACTATATGTCAATGATTTGGATGAGGGGATTAATGGCTTAGTTGCAAAGTTTGCAGATGATATGAAGATAAGTGGAGGGCAGGTAGTTCTGAGGAAGTTGAGAGGCTACAGAAGAACTTGGATTAGGAGAATGGGCAGAGATATGGCAGATGGAATACAGTGTCAGGAGGTGTATGGTCATGCACTTTGGTCGAAGAAATGAAAGGGTTGACTATTTTCTAAATGGAGAGAAAATACAAAAAAATGAGGCACAAAGGGACCTGGGAGTTCTTCTGCTGGATTCCCTATAGACTAATTTGTGTTTTGTGGTGAGGAGGGCAAATGCATTGTTTGCATTCATTTCAAGAGGACTAGAATATTAAAGCAAGGATGTAATGTTGAGACTTTATAAAGCACAGGTGAGGCCTCACTGGAAATATTATGAGTAGCTTTAGGCCCTTTATCTTAGAAAGGATGTGCTGAAACTGGAGAGGGTTCAAAAAAGACTCAATAAAATGATTCCAGGATTGAGTAGCTTGTCATATGAAGAGTGTTTGATGGCTCTGGGCCTGTAATCACTCGGATTCAGAAGAATGAAGGATGACATCATTGAAACCTATCAAATAGTGCAAAGTGTCGACAGAGTGGGTGTGGAGAGTTGAAGACCAGAGGACACAGCCTAAGAAAAGAGGGGTGTCATTTTAGAACAGAGATGAGGAGAAAGTTCTTTAGTTAGAGAGTGGTGAATCTGTGGAATTCTTTGCTACAGGCAGCTGTGGAGACCAAATTTTTTTGTATCTTTAAGGCAGTGGTTGATAGATTCTTGAAGGGATACGGGGAGAATACTGGAGATTGGGGCTAAGAAGAAAATTGGATTAATCATGATGAAATAGCAGAGCAGACTCGATGCATTGAATGGCCTAATTTTGCTCTCATATTTCATGGTCTTCTGTATGATTGGTGCAGGAACCACAACCTATCACTCTACATCAGGACTCCATGAAGCCCCACTATTCATAAAAGGTGAGGTAGTGGAAAGGGTCTCCACTTTCAAGGTTTTGAAGATAAACATCACTGAGGAGCTTGGTCCATCAACACAACCTCATTAGTATAGAAGGCACAACAGCGACTATACTACCTGAAGTGTTTAAGGAGAGCAAATTTGCCTCAAAAATTGCTGGTCAATTTTTACTGACTTGCGATAGAGAGCATACTGACATGAGAACTGTAGTCTGCTGAGCGCTTGATCTTTGGCACTCAGGACCTGTGATGCAGAACTGTTTAGGTACAACATACAGAAGGCTATTTTAAGATTAAAGTCTGTCACGAGCCTCGTGGCCCATCAGGCTGGTGCTTATGCCGGTTTCCGTGGCATGAAGCGACTGAGAATACGAGACTCCCCCCCACCCTCCCCCGGATAGAACACCAGACTATTTTAAGAACGAAGAAACAATTCCAATTGAAGTTAGAGACTGAATTGGATGCAAGTCAGCTTTGGCAGGGTTTGTAGGACATCAGTTCCTACAAGACAAAACCTAATATCATGAATGGCTGTGATGCTTCACTCCTAGATGAGCTAAGTGATTTTTATGCATGCTTTGAAAGGGAGAATAAATCCCTGTGGCACCTGGTGACCCTATGATCTCTGTCTCGGAGGTCAACGTTAGAATATCTTTCTAGAAGGTGAACACTTGCCAGATGTCAAGCCCCGATGTCGTGTCTGGTGGCACTGAAGGCCAACTGGCAGGAGTGTTCAAGGACATTTTCAATCTCACTGCTGCAGTCAGAGGTTCCCACTTGCTTCAACAGAGTGTCAATCATACCAGTGCCTAAGAAGAGCAGGAAGTGGATCTTCAATGACTATCACCCAGTTACATTCACATCTACTGTGATGAAGTGCTTTGAGTGGTTGGTTATGACCAGAATCAACTCCTGACTAAGCAGGGACTTGGACCTACCGCCACAATAGGTCTACAGTGAATGCAACGTCACAGGCTCTCCATTCAGCCTTGGATCACCTGAACAACAGCAATACCAGTGTTAAGCTGCTGTTTATTGATTACAGCTCAGTGTTCAACACAATCAGCCAATCAGTTCTAATCAACAAGCTCCAAAACCTGGGCCACTGTACCTCCCTCTGCAACTGGATCCTTTACTGTTTACTGTGTGGCTAGGCACAGCTCAGCTATAAATTTGCCAATGACACAATCGTTGTTGAGAGAATCTCAGAATTTGACTAGGAGGTGTACAGGAGTGAGATAGCTGGTTGACTGGTGTCGCATCAACAACCTTGTACTCAATGTTACTGAGACCAAGGAATTGATTGTGGTCTTCAGCAAGAGCAAGTTGAGAGAACACACAGCAGTCCTCAGCATGGGATGGATGAGCAGTTTCAAGTTCCTGGGTTTCAACATCCCTGAAGATCTATCTTGGGCCCAACATATTGATACAATTACAAAGAAGGCACGACGGTGGCTATGTTTCATTAGGAGTTTGAGGTAACTTGGTATGTCACCAAAGTCTAGCAAATTTCTACAGATGTACCATAGAGAGCATTCTAACTGGTTGTATCAACATCTGGCATGGAGGCACACTGTACAGGACCAGAAAAGGCTGAAAAAGTTTACAAACTCAGCCAGTTCTATCCTGGCACTAGCCTCACCGGCATTGAGGCCATCTTCAAAAGATGATGCTTCAAAAAGGAGACATCCATCATTAAGGGTCTTTATCTCCTTGGACATGCCCTCTTCTCATTACTACCATTAGGAAGGAGGTTTATGGCTAAAGACAAACACTCAACTTTTTAGGAACAGCTTCTCCTCTGCCATCAAATTTCTGAAAAGACAATGAACCAACCCATGAACACTTCCTTCCTTCCTTCCTTGCGCCCTTAACTCCTGGGGGAGTTGTCGGGGCGCTGTCATGACAAGTTTGCACCAGTCTGTTCCATCTGTTGCAGTTGTGTGTCAGAGCCTGGGTCACCGCAAATGTTTTCCCTGTGCATTCTTTAATGTTGCCTGTCCATCTTTTCCTCTGTCTACCTCTTTCTTTTCCCCTCCACAGTTCCTTGTAGAACGGTCTTTGCAAGGCCACTGGATCTTGTTACGTGGCCGTACCATCTCAGCTTTCTTTTCTTCACCATTGTGAGAAGATCTTCATGGGGGCCAATGTGGTGCTGGATGGTCTTGCAGACCTGTTCGTTTGTGATGTGGTCCAAATATGAGATGCCCAAGTTATTGCGATAGCATCTCATTTCCAATGCCTGTATCTTCCTCTGTAGCTCTGCTGTGAGGGTCCATGTCTCACATGCGTACAGGAAAATGGAGAATACCAATGCACACAGGAGTCTGATCTTGTACTTCATGGTGATGTTGCTGTCTTTCCATATTGTCTTGAGTTTGGATAGTGCAGTCATTGTCTGTGCGGTTCTTGCCAGGACTTCTGGTCTTGATCCTTCATCTCTGATGATTGCCTCCAGGTATTTAAACTGCTGCACTGTTTCAAGTTTCTGACTGTAAACTCAGATGTCTGTTGTGATGGCACCATTGGCCATGAGCTTGGTTTTCTCAGCACTTATTTCCATTCCAAACTTTGTGGAGTTTCTGTCAAGATGGCTGACCAGGTTGGCCAGTTCGTCCTCTTTTCCTGCAAGTCCATCAACCTGGTCAGTAAATCTTAGGTTTGTGATGTTCCTCCCTCTGATGCTGACTGTGCCCACATGATCTTCAAGGGCAACACTCATGCTTTGTTCCAGGAAGACGTTGAAGGGAGTGGTGGAGAGGAGGCAGCCCTGAGGGACTCCTACAGAGGTACAGAACCTCTCCCCGATGGTGCCCTGCGCGAGTACTGCACTGGTTGCCTTGGCGTAAAGCTGATGGATTGTATGAATCAGCTTCTGTGCCATGTTGAATTTCTTAATGGTGGCCCATAAGGCATCATGCCAGACTCTGTCAAATGCCTTCTTGGACTCTGTCTGGTGCTGAAGGTGTTTCTCACAAAGAGGTTGAAAATCTGCTCAGTGGTGCTTCTGCCCTTACGGAAGCCTGCTTGTTCCTCGGCAATGATGTCTTCTGCCTGAGGTCTCAGGCTGTTCAAGAGGATTCTGAGCATTACCTTGCTTACATGGCTGAGCAAACTGATGGTATGATAATTCTGGCAAAGTTGGAGATTGCCTTTCTTGGGAAGCACAATGATCAGTGACTGAGTCCAAGGTGTCGGCCATTCACCTGTCTGCCACCGGATCTTATTGCAGATGGTGGTAAACATGTCTATCGTGGCCTCTCCTCCATGCTTCAGCAGTTCAGCAGGAATGTTGTCAACTCCTGCTGACTTCCCGCACTTCAGTGATCGTATTCAACTTCTTCATGCATGATTGGATAGTCATCCTCTTTGGAAGATTCCTGCACATTCAGCACGCTTGGTTCCCCTTTGCTCTAGTAGTTGTATAGTTCTGAAAAGTACTCTGTCTACCTTTCCATTATTTCCTTTTGTGAGACTTCTGCCATTTTTGTCTTGGATAGTGTTCACTTTGGCTTGTTTTTCTTTGGTAAGATCTCTCACCAGTTGGAATGCCTTCTTTGTGTTGCTGTTGAAGAGGCTGTCTTCAATGCCCGCTCATTGTTCATGGATAGCCATGTTATTGGCAAAATAGCCACTGTTATTTTGCTCTTTTTATGCCCTACTTATTTAATTTAATTTTATATATACATTTCTTATTGTAATCTTTAGACGTTTTGTGTAAACAAAACAACGTATGCCAGTGACATTAAACTTGATTCTGATTCTGCTATGAGGATTCAGTAAGTTTGTTGTGCATTTTCAGCTTCTTTGTCTTTATTGTTCACATATGAATGACCAAATTGGGCCATTTGTCCCATTGAGTCAGTTCCACCATTTGATCAAGGCTGTTTTATTTTTTCCTTCCAACCCCATTCTCCTTCCTTCTTCCCATAACCTTCAGCTCCCTTACTACTGAAGATCCTATCAACCTCTGCTTTAAGTATGCCCAATGACTTTGCCTCCATAGCTGTCTGTGACAATGAATTGCAGCACAGATTCGTTGCCCTCTTTCTGTAGAAATTCTTACTCTTCTCTGTTCTAAAGGGATGTCCTAGTATTCTAAGACTGTGCCTTCTGTTTCTAGGCTCTCCCACTGTAGGAAACATACTCTGCATGTCCACACCATCTAGTCTTTTCAATATTCAGTAGTTTTCCTGCTGATGACAGGTTAATAGTTAAGTTTTTATGTATCACAATCTGAGTTCTTCACTTTCAGCTAATTGTGTTAGAAATACAAGTCACTAAAGCTTCAAGAAATCGCTCAGAATTAAACTGAAACTTGTTTACTATTTCTGTTGCAATCTTAAAAATTCGAATGCTATCTAAATGTTAACTTTGTTTCTGGTTTGATTCTTGTATTTTGATGTACTGTAATGTACAGAAGTGGTCAAGCACCACAGCATTCTATGATTGGTTGCTTTGAAATTTAGATACTAGTTATTCAAAACTTGTCGATCAGTCAGGAATTTGGTGGGAACTGCCCAAAATTTTGAGAAAGTTTGGAATCTTTTTTAAAAAACTTAGTTTACAAATGTGTGAATGGAGATTGAAAGCATTTACTGTTTTCAGTGTTAGATTGCTGCATTCCCACAGCTAATTGATCTGATGAAAGTTCCATTGGGGACAGCATAGAGTAGTGATTAGCATAAGACTATTACAGCACCAGTGATTTACGGTTCAATTCCTGCTGCTGTCTATAAGAAGTTTGTACGTGAGCATGTGGGTTTCCTCCGGGTGCTCTGGTTTCCTAAGGAATACGGCTTAGGGTTAGTGAGTTATGGGTATGCTCTGTTGGTAGCGAAGCATGGTGACACTTGCACGTTTTCGGGCTGTGTTGGTTGTTGTTGTAAATGTTGTACTTCACTCTTGTTTCGATGTACATGTGACAAATAAAGCTAATCTTTAACCTAATCAGAAGTGGGACATTGCGTTCATGAACCAATGTGGATGATCCATCTTGACTTCAGTTTCCATCGCAGAAGCCCGTGTTCAGCAAATTTGGTTCAAGGAATTGTTAAGAGCACTGGATATAACAAAGGCCACAGGAGCAAACAACAACTTGCCTGTATAGCTACACACATCAAAGTTCCTGACGAAGGGTCTCGGCCTGAAACGTCGACTGTACCTCTTCCTAGAGATGCTGCCTGGCCTGCTGCGTTCACCAGCAACTTTGATGTGTGTTGCTTGAATTTCCAGCATCTGCAGAATTCCTGTTGTTTGCCTGTATAGCTGAAGTGTTACAGTCTCAAACTAGCCTTGCTTTTGCCAGGCTGTTCAGAACTGTTATAACACTGGCATCTGCAGGAAGATATGGAAATTACCTCAGATTTTAACCTATTCAAAAACAAAGGACAAATCAACTCCAGTAAATTATGGCCGAGTCGGTGATCAATATTACAGTCACACAGCATTTACATGCCATAAGCTGATCCTTGGCTGTAGTTTGTACTTGGCAAGCTCCCCAAAATCACAAATGAAGCGAGACATGGAAGTGGTCCTGTTCTTTGCCGTATAAATTACTAGGAGAAACTCCCTAGTTCCCCATTGAATAATGTCAGGAGAAATACCAGATGCCTCTGATTATTGTCTCATTTAAAGAATGAATCACTAATGTTACAGCATAAACCTTCTGTTCTTGAAAGTCAGCTTGGGTCATGTGCTAAAATCCATCATGTCTTCCTTTTTGAGAAAGGTGTACTGTAGCCAGAGCCAAGAGCATGTTGCCACAGGCTCTTGATTATGGACTGCTTGCATTATTTATTTTTTATTTTTATTTTAAATAGTGACACAGCTTGGAGTAGGCCTTTCCAGCCCTTCCAGCCAGGCCAGCCAGCAACCCTCAATTTAACCGTAACCTAATTACAGGATAACTTACAATGACCAGTTAGTCTTTGGACTGTGGGAGGAAATGGGTAAAAGCTACGCATACCATGGAGAGAACCCATAGGCGGTGCTGGAATTGCACTCCAGGACTCCTCAAGCTGTAATAGCATTGCACTAACAGCTACCCTACTGCAGCACCCAACGAGCGGAGTAGATTAGCCAAAAAGACACAGTGTGTGTATGAAAGGATAGTTGGAGCATAACTGCTTACATAGAGTGCTCAAAGTACAAGCAGGAAATGCTTGACTAACTCAGCATCTGTGGAGAAACGAGCAATGTTTTAAGGTCAATGACTTTTTGACCTGTAATATTAACTGTAATTCTTTTCCAAACAAACAATCTGATCTACAGTATGTATTTCCAACGGTTTCTCTTGTTTCAGATCTTCATCATCATTGTTTTTGGGTAGATTTGACCTGACCATCAAATATCATTGCTCTGTGACAGCTTTCACTTATCCTACAGAGTTGGGCCACAAAACTGGGATATAGAATGTTGATCTTCAGTCTGTGCTGAGTTATATCTTTCCTTTGAACATTGTCAGTGAGGTTCAGTGAATGTCACAACACACAAAAACCCTGAAGTTTGCCACTGGAACCAGCAAGAACTTTAATAGTCCTCATTTGTGATTACACAGACTGAGTAATTTAACCCAATTTGCCTGCCTTCTCACCATTATACCCAGTGGTGACTTAGCATCCACAGCTGTGTGTGGCATTGAATTCCACAGATTCATTAATCCTCTGGCTATAGAAATTACTTATCTCTGTTCTAAGGGAACGAGAGATTGTGCCCTCTGTTCCTCACTATAGGAAACATCTTCATGTCCATTGTATCTGCCAAATTTTGAAAGGGCTAGGTATCAATGAGACCCCCCCCCGCCCCACATTCTTCTGAACTCCAGCAAAAACAGGCTTAGAATGCTCCTCATATGTTAACCCTTCCATTCTCAGGTTCATTCTCCAATGCTAGCACATCCTTCCCTACGTAAAGGGCCTAAATTTCTCTCAGTTCTCCCAAGTGCGGTCTAACCAATGGCTTATAGTAGTTGAGTAGCAAGAGGCTTTCAGAAGTTAGAAATATAGAAAACCTACAGCACAGTACAGGCCCTTTGGCCCACAATGCTGTGCCGAACATGTCCTTACATTAGAAATTACTTAAGGTTACCCATAGCTCTCTATTTTTCTAAGCTCCATGTACCTATCCAGGAGTCTCTTAAAAGACCGTGCCATGTCCACCTCCACCGCCATTGCCAGCAGCCAATACCATGCACTCACTCTCTATGTAAAAAAACTTACCGGACATCTCCTCTGCACCTAGTCATAGTCATACTTTATTAATCCCAGGGGAAATTGGTTTTCGTTACAGTTGCTCCATAAATAATAACTAGTAATAGAACCATACATAGTTAAATAGTAATATGTAAATTATGCCAGTAAATTAAGAAATAAGTCCAGCACCAGCCTATTGGCTCAGGGTGTCTGACCCTCCAAGGGAGGAGTTGTAAAGTTTGATGGCTACAGGCAGGAATGACTTCCTATGACGCTCAGTGTTGCATCTCGGTGGAATGAGTCTCTGGCTGAATGTACTCCTGTGCCCAACCAGTACATTATGTAGTGGATGGGAGACATTGTCCAAGATGGCATGCAACTTAGACAGCATCCTCTTTTCAGACACCACTGTGAGAGAGTCCAGTTCCATCCCCACAACGTCACTGGCCTTACGAATGAGTTTGTTGATTCTGTTGGTGTCTGCCACCCTCAGCCTGCTGCCCCAGCACACAACAGCAAACATGATAACACTGGCCACCAGGGACTCGTAGAACATCCTCAGCATCGTCCAGCAGATGTTAAAGGACCTCAGTCTCCTCAGGAAATAGAGATGGCTCTGGCCCTTCTTGTAGACAGCCTCAGTGTTCTTTGACCAGTCCAGTTTATTGTCAATTCGTATCCCCAGGTATTTGTAATCCTCCACCATGTCCACACTGAACCCCTGGATGGAAACAGGGGTCACCGGTACCTTAGCTCTCCTCAGGTCTACCACCAGCTCCTTAGTCTTTTTCACATTAAGCTGCAGATAATTCTGCTCACACCATGTGACAAAGTTTCCTACCGTAGCCGTGTACTCAGCCTCATCTCCCTTGCTGATGCATCCAACGATGGCAGAGTCATCCGAAAACTTCTGAAGATGACAAGACTCTGTGCAGTAGTTGAAGTCCGAGGTGTAAATGGTGAAGAGAAAGGGAGACAAGACAGTCCCCTGTGGAGTCCCAGTGCTGCTGATCACTCTGTCGGTAACACAGCGTTGCAAGCACACGTACTGTGGTCTGCCATTCAGGTAATCAACAATCCATGATACCAGGGAAGCATCCACCTGCATCGCTGTCAGCTTCTCCCCCAGCAGAGCAGGGCGGATGGTGTTGAGCGCACTGGAGAAGTCAAAAAACATGACCCTCACAGTGCTTGCTGGCTTGTCCAGGTGGGCATAGGCATGGTTCAGCAGGAAGACGATGGCATCCTCAAGCCCTAGTCGGGGCTGGTAGGCGAACTGGAGGGGATCTAAGTGTGGCCTGACCATAGGCCGGAGCAGTTCCAGAACAAGTCCCTCCAGGGTCTTCGTGATGTGGGAGGTCAATGCCACCGGTCTGTAGTCATTGAGGCCGCTGGGGCGCGGCGTCTTCGGCACAGGGACGAGGCAGGACGTCTTCCACAGTACAGGAACCCTCCGGAGCCTCAGGCTCAGGTTGAATACATGGCGAAGTACTCCACATAGCTGAGGGGCACAGGCTTTGAGCACCCTGGTACTGACACCATCGGGTCCTGCAGCCTTGCTTGTGTTGGGAGGTTTCAGCTGTCTTCTCACCTGTAGAGCTGTGAAGCCCACCGTGGTGGTTTCGTGTGGGGAAGTGGTATAGTCATGAGAGCAGGGTGGGGGACTGTGAGGAGGGGTAGGAGGGGAGAGTGGAATATGTGTTGGTTGGGGGCCGACAACAGATGGCTTATGTGTGGGATGGGCAGGGGCCACACTGTCAAATCTGTTAAAGAACAGGTTAAGTTCATTGGCCCTGTCCACACTGCCTTCCGCTCCTCTGTTGCTAGTTTGCCGGAACCCAGTGATGGTCCTCATCCCCCTCCAGACCTCTCTCATGTTGTTCTGCTGGAGTTTCCACTCAAGCTTCCTCCTGTGCCTGTCTTTAGCTTCCCTGATCCTGGCTTTCAGGTCCCTCTGTATTGCCCTCAGCTCCTCCCTATTTCCATCTCTAAACACCCTCTTTTTAGCGTTCAGGATGTCCTTAATGTCCTTTGTCATCCATGGCTTGTTATTTGAATAACAAAGGACAGTTCTTGGTGGAACATTGCAGTCCACACAGAAGTTGATGTAATCAGTGATGCATTCTGTGAGCCCATCAATATCCTCTCCATGTGGCTCACAGAGTGCCTGCCAGTCTGTCACCTCAAAACAACCCTGGAGCACCTCGAAACAACCCTGGAGCACCTCATAAGCCTCCTCCGACCATTTTCTCACTGTCCTCGAGGTTGTAGGTTTACTTTGCACCAGGTTGTGATCTGACCTTCCCAGTGGGGGGAGGGGAGAGGAGCTGTATGCATCCTTAACGTTAGCGTACATCAAATCCAGAGTCCTCTCCCCTCTGGTTGTACAGCTCACATACTGCGTGAAGTTGGGCAGTGTTCTAGCCGTGGTAACTTGGTTGAAGTCACCCGAGATGGTAATAAGGGCACTCGGGTGCTGGGTTTGTAATCTGGCTATGACGGTGTAATTGATGTTACACGCCGACGTCGGGTTGGCAGAGGGAGGGATGTACACAACAACCACAATTGCATGCGAGATTTCCCTTGGCAAATAATATGGCCGGAGTCCAACAGCAAAAAGTTCAATATCCGGGGTACAGACCTGTTCCTTGATCGTAATATGCCAGGATTGCACCATCTGTTATTTACCAGAACCACCAGCCCCCCTCCTTTACGCTTACCGCTCTCAGTGCAATTCCGGTCAGCTCGAACGGTCTGGAAGCCCTCTATGGAGACACTTTGATCGGGTATGTCCTCATGCAGCCACGTCTCAGTGAAGCACATGACACTGCTCTCCCGAAATGTTCTCTTGACTCCTGACAAGCGCAGTCAGTTCGTCCATTTTATTCCCCAGCGATCTCACATTTCCCATGATAAGAGAGGGGAGACAAGGCTTCTAACTTCTGTTCTCCAAAAGCCTCTGTTGTCTCGACCCGGTCCTCTTCCCTCGCCTTTTTGATCCCCCTCTGCATCCTCTGTGTGTTTTCCTCCAGATTTCAGCAGGTATGTCCGCTGCTCTGTTCGCTAAATCAATTGGTCCCTGGAATACACAATGCGGCCATCCTGCTGCCACGCTAACGAGACGTGCCCAAATGTAACTAATTCCAGCGCTTAAAAAAAACAAGTAAAACTTTCCACCAGCATGTTAGAGAGGGTGCAGCTTCAACGTGTTACCATGAGAAAAAAAATACAGCAACTAACTAAGTTAAAAAGTTTAAAGGTAAGAAACTGCGGAGCAACTGTAACCGGCTGCATGCACGACCGGCGCATGCGCACAAACTCCAACCACCTTACCTACTACCAACCACCTTAAAACTGTGCTCTCTCGTGTTAGCCAGAAGTTGAGTAGAAGTACAAGTTTAAGGGAGAGAAATTTTGTGCTTTGCTGTGCACATCTGAGACTTCAGTCTCAGAATCAAATTAAATTATTATCGAAGTACGTATATGTCAGATTTCTCTTCATGTGGGCTTTCACAGTACAACAAAGAAATACAGTAGAATAAATGAAAAACTCAAAGACAAACAATCTATGTGCAACAAAAGGCAAAGTGTGCAAATATAAGAAAAACAAATAATAAGTAAGTAATAAATATTGAGAACATGAATTGTAGAGTCCTTGAAAGTGAGTCAGTAGGTTGTGGAATTAGTTCAGTGTTGAGGTGAGTGAAGTTGTCCACACTGGTTCAGGACAGTAATAACTATTCCTGAACCCAGTGCTGTGGGACCTAATGCTCCTGTACTTCCTTGCTGATGGCAACAGAGAGAAGAGAACGTGGTCAATTGTAATGTTCCTTGTAGATGTGCTCAATGGTGGGGAGAGCTTTGCCAGTGATGGAATTTCAAATCTGCACTTTCATTTGTCCATGAAGAATTGAATCTATGCTTTTCATTTAAAAAAGCTGTGCTTTTCGAATCCACATAAAAATGCCCATTTTTTAATTTTCTGAACAACAGATCCTGTGCGGGAAAGAGATCCCTCGGTGGGTCAATCGGTTGGCTCACTTCAGTTCGTGCATTCCATTCCTGCAGAGCTGCTTGCCGAAAGAATGGCTGACACCAGCTGCCCTCCAGACCAGCGTGAGCCACGAGCTGCAGGAGGAGCTCGAGGAGGCAGAAGAGGCAGTGGCTTCAACGGCTTCAGGATCTACATCTAAGTCAACGTTAGTGAGGCCAGGACACCATACCAAACTGTGATCCTGCACAGTGACTCAAGAACTGACTTCTTGTAGACTTGCAACTGACCTTTTATTTTTAAGAAAAGAAACTATTTGCAATTGTTAGGAACTGTGCTGCAGGTTGCTGAATGTTCTGGGGTTTTGTTTTACATTTTCTCAAGTGTTTTACCTAGAATCAACTGTTTTTGTTTTTGTAGCTTTTGTTCTGTGTGTGTGTGTGTGTGTGTGAGAGAGAGAGAGAACGCGCGTGCAAAGGACACACACCACTTTCTGAGGCTTGAAGAGGGGTCACTGCAAAGAACTTACATTGTAAGGTTCATATGACAGTATTTTGGATAATTGTTTACAATGTCCCATGTTGCTAAAACTGGGATCAACACTAATGCCCAGTAGTAGTGATTTTATCTTTTTAAGCAATCTTTGAAGTGGACTGGTACAGTAATGAAACTGTTCATTTGCTGGGGTATATTCAATGGCTTTTTTTGCATAATTTTCAATCCCACACACTCCATGATTAAAATAGAAAACAGTTGCTAGACTTTCCAAGTGTTCTTTATTTTAAAAATACTTCTATTTATAAAACAAAAATCTTTTTAAAAGCTTCCAAAACTGTACCAGTCTACAAAATGCAAAGTTAAAATGTTGCTGGACACAATCTAAAACATAGTGAGCAATAAGCTTTTCACCAGCATTTTCTGAACAAGGAACTTGTTTTTTTTCTTAAAATGAAATAATTAGTGTTCTTGGGGCAAAGAATACAAGACCTCTTCAACTGCATTGGACAGTAAGTCGAACTAACCAAAACTACCTGGCATACCATGAGGATGCCCCATTCAAGTGGTATTGTACATTGTCTTTTTAAACTTTAACATTAGCAGTTGCATCTGAAGAATTTTTTAAAATCTTGAAACTCTATAGTTAATTACATTCTAGGAGAAATTAGCACTTTAAGATGTATACTTAGACTATTGTGAATCATGCAATTTGAAACAATTTTTTTTAAAGAATGGAATCATTTTGACTCTTGGGATTTTGTGATGTAAGTTTTCCCTCCAGAAGTGATTTACTGTATTCTTAGGTGGTGTTTTGGTCTGTTCCAGCCAGCTCAGCATAAATAATGTAACCATCTCAAACTGGTCCAAACCCTTATTCCTTTATTTTAGTTTTGTCTCAGCAACCCTTAACAAGTTGTCCTTGCAGTTGATACTTTACACTGTTGTGTGCCTTAGAAATTTTCTACAGACTATCTTAAACTTGTACAAGGTTACTTAAAGAGGCATTGTGATCTGTGCTTGTACATAAATCCTCCTTGGGTACCATGCTAATCAGAACTTGTTAGTCAGCCCACAGATAAGTAACGAAAGCATAATAAGCTGGTTTTTATTCAAATACATTTGATATTATACATAAACAGTAATATTACCAAGTCTTTTACATCTTTTACTGTTAACATTGTGACACTAGTTGGAGCTGATATAATTTTGATTGAAGTTGATTCCTAAATCTAATTGTGCTTCAAATAGGAGCTCTTGACACCCTGCCAAGGATTATGTTGCTGTTTTAGTAGTATTCCTAACACTGCCTGACTCTTGCTGGCAACACAACTGCTGTCAGGATCATTTGCCATTGTTGTTTATGTAAGCATAAAGTTAATTCCAGTCCAGTGTTTGTTCTCCCTTTCTCTTGTTGCTTCTGTCTGAGAGGTGGCTCAAGGACAGATGAATTCAAATCTGCCCACCCTTCTGAGTTTTGTTGCTTGAAGTCGTAAGAAATAATTTGGCAGCATGCATTACTGAAGAATAATAAGCATTATGAGGCTGCTACTTGGTTCATTTCTGTAAGCAGATTTGTGGTTGCCCTATTCTCTGAAATTGTTCTCAAAAACTTGTACAATCCCACTGACTCTAAGGTGGAGCACTTCCTTACTGAGCAAGAGTTGTGGGTATTAATAGCAGTCATTATTCATTGTGTAAAGGTTGTGCAAGCCTGCACAGCATCATCTCTTAGTCAATCCAGAGCATACGCACTCAATTGCCAGGGTACATCTGTGAGGTGCCTTTTAATTATGATATAGGGTACTATTGATAATCCAGGTCAATTCATCCAAAATACCTCATCCAAAATGTGTTTTCCACTCCAGTAGCTGTAAGGTTTGATCCAGTTAAATATTCCATTAAAATATGTAGGTAGTAAGCCCTTTACTATTCCAAACCTTGCATACTTTAAAAGTAATTCTTGTACTTTATTTTTTGAATAAATGATGTGATGGCAACATTAAAGAATTGTTTATTGTAAAACTTGGTTGTTTTTTAAGTGTGTTTTAGTTTTAGGAATTCAGTTTCTCACACCCATAATCTACATCTAGTTATTTGTTCCATCACTTCTACTTTCATTAAGCAATATTAATACAAGCCATCTTCCAATCCTGTGGCATTACATTTATAAGCAAAATGGATTAGAGATAATAGAGTCTATGTAGCTTATTATTTTAGAATAAGGGATAGACTTCATCTGGGGCTCCATCATCAGCTGTGATGCAGTCGTGAACCCAAACATCAACAATTCCTCTGCTCCCACAGATGCTGCCCAACTCGTTGAGCCCCTCAAGCAGATTGTTTGTTGCTCCAGATTCCAGCATCTTCTGTCTCTTGTGTTTCCAGATCCATCAAACATCAACCAGTTCCATCAACCTCTATCTATCATTTCCAATATGTCACACGTTAACATATTATGAATATCTGAATTGTAAACATGCCAAGTATCCATTAGAGTCCTCTGCCATCACATACAGACTACGATTGTAGTCTCTAATTAGACTTTATCATTATTTTATTTATAAATAAAGCAATTTGTGATTTTCCTTGATATTACTTATTCATATTTTCTCTCCACATTTTAAAGATTCACTGTGAATCTAAAACAGTTGAGAAACAGGCCCTTCAACCTATCTAGTCAATGTCAAATTATTAGTCTGCCTAGTCCCATTAACTCGCAGCTGAACCGTATCCGAGCATTCCCCACCATTTAGTATTTATCCAAATTTCACTGATATTTTAAAATCGAACCTACATTCACCACTTCTGCTGTCAGCTCATTCCATGCTTTTCCTACCCTCTGAGTGAAGAAGTTCCCCTTAAATTTTGCTTTTCACCCTTAGCCTATTTGTCCTTCCAAATCTCTTGTAGTTCAACACGTTTCATGTTTTCTGCCTTCTCTTATCCTATATGTGTTTGATATCCAGATTTGAGTTTTCCCTTTAACTGGTTTTATACTTTCACTCCCATCTCCTCCTCAAAATGCCTCTGCTGCTTTGACACTAATTGATCACCTCGAGGTGCCCATTCCAATCCTGCATTTCATTTCTGTTTGGTATAACTTCACTACGATTTAAAAGTTTTAACTTGTTTTTGTCCTTTTTGAGAATATGCTGCATGATTACAACTTCCACATTATATATTGCAGATTTCCAGTGCCTCCATTTGACCAGGTTCATTCCCTGAAACCCTTTATATATCTGATTGACTTTTTATCATCCTTGTGCCTAAGTCCCTAATGTATCTGTCTCTACCACTTCCCCGGTACCTTCCTCTTACCACTCTCTGTTTAAACATAAAACTTACCTCTGACGTTCCTCTTCCCCTATACTTTTCTCCAAACACTTTAAAGTTATATCCCCTCATATTAGCCATTTCTGCCCTGGGAAAACGTCTCTGGCTGCCCACTCTTATCTATGCCTGTCATCCCCTTCTACACCTCAATCAAGTCACCTTTCATCCTCCTTCACTCCAAAGAGAAAAGCCCTAGCTCTCTTAACCTATCCACATAGTCCTCTAATCCAGGCAGCAGCATTGTAAATCTCTTCTGTATCATGTCTAAAGTTTTCATGTCCTTCCTGTTATGAAGTGAACACAATACCATTATTCTCTTTGTTTCGAATGGGGTTACTTCAAATGATTAATGCAATAGACACCAGGTTGCAGGAAAGAGTACATTACACAAGCACATGACAAACTGCAGTGTCCACTCATGAAGTAATTAATCAGTGGCGTTTCCTGAAAACGGCAGTGTTAACCAGAATATCAAGGGATACCTCTTCTTCGTATTGGGATTTAATTTTACATCATAGAATTGCCACAGCACAGGAGGCAGTATCTTGTCCCATCAAATCAATGACCTCTCCTTGCAGAGTAACACTATCTTCCACCTTTTTAAATTCTCAAATGAATCAGAATCAGGTTTAATATTACTAGCATGTTTCATGAAATATGTTGTTTTGCAGCAGCAATACATTGCATTACATAACAAAAAAATCTATAATTTTAAATTAATGCAAAAAGAAATTTTAAAAAACACCGAAAAATAGATAGTGTTCATTGTCCATTCACAAATCTGATGGCTGTGGGGAAGAAACTCATCCTAAAACATCAAGTGTTTGCTCCTATGCCACTCCCTTGATGGTGGCAATGAGAAGAGGGCATGTCCTGGGTGATGGGAGTCCTTAATGGTGGATGCCACCTTTCTGAGGCATCACCTTTTGAAGGTGTCCTCAATGCTGGGGAAGCTAGTGCGCAGTAAATTATCAACTTTGCAACTTTTTCTGTTCCTGTGCAGTGGCCCTCCGTATCAGATGGTGATGCAGCCAATTAGAATGCTTGTGCTATTTTCTTTTATTGGCACTGATTTTGTTTCCACTTCTTTGTACAGTGAGTTTAGATCATACATAACCTGAGTTCAAAAGTAAAGTTCTTTACATTCCCCTATGTGTCTTCATTGCATAGTTTTACATGTGCATCCCTGGTCCTTAATGCAGCTGCCAATGGGAACACGCACACAATGCTGGAAGAATTCAGCAGATCAGGCAGCATCAATGGAGAAGAATGAAGAGTAAAAGTTTTGGACCAAGGCTCTTCATCAGGACTGGAATGGAAGAGGGAAGAAGATGGGGGAGGGAAAGGAGTACAAGCTGGAAGGTGATGGGGAAGGGGGATGAAGTGTGAATCTGGGATGTGATGGGTGGAAGAGGTAAAGAGCTGAAGAAGAAGTGGAGTGTGGACCATGGGAGAAAAGAAAGGAGGAGGGGCACCAGAGGGAGATAATAGGTAGGTGAGGAGAAGAGAAGGGCGAAGAGAGGAGCCAGAATGGGGAATAGAAAAAGAGAAAGGGGAGGAGGGTGAAATTACCAGAAATTAGGGAAATTAATGTTGATGCTGTCAGGTTGGCGACTACCGGACAGAATATTATGCGATGTTGCTGTCCAACTTAAGAGTGGCCTCCTTATGGCAGTATGGCAACTATAGACTGACATGTGGGAATGGCAATGTGGAGTTAAAATGGTTAGTTAACAGGAAATCTTGCTTATTGCAGACAGTGCAAAGACGCTCAATAAATGTTGGGTCTCACCATTGTAGTGTTGGCCGCACTGGAACACCGGATACAGTAGATGACCCGACAGACTTACAGGTGAAGTTTTGCCTCAACTGGAGGACTCTTTAGGGCCCTAAATGGAGGTGAGGGAAGAGGTGAATAGGCAAATGTAGCACTTGTGCTGCTTGCAGGGATAAATGCCAATAGGGAGATTAGTGGGGAGGGGCAAATGGACAGGGGAATCATTGAGAACTTGACCCTTGCAGAAAGTGGAGAAGGTAAAGATGTACGTTATGATGAAAGGATCCCATTGAAGTTGCAAAGAATGATGTGCTCTATGCGGAAGCTCGTGAAGTGGTAGGTAAAGACAAGGTAAACAGGGCGGCAGAAAGATGGGAAGAAGGAAGATGTCTGGGAAATGGAGGAGATGCAAATGAAGGCAGCAGCAATGCTAGAGGAAGGAAAATATGTTCTTTGAAGAATGAGGGTATCTCAGATGTTCTGGATTGGAAAGCTTCATCCTGAGAACATGCAGTGAAGACAAAAGAACTGAGACAAGGGAATGACATTTTTACAAGTGACAGGGTGGGAAGAGGTATAGTCAAGATGGTTGTCAAAGTCACTATGTTCACAAAAGTTATCAATGGACAGACTGTCTCTAGAGATGGAGACAGATCAAGAAAGAGGAGAGAGCTCTCAAATGGATCAAGTGAATTTAAGGGTAGGGTGGACGTTGATAAGATTGATGAGCTCCGCATGGGTGCATGAAGCAGCACCAATGCAGCTGTCAATGCAGTACAAAAAGAGTCAGAGAACATGACAAGGGAAAGCTTGGAACATGAACTTTCCACGTTGTCGACAAAAAGGCAAGCATAACTGCGGTCTGTGTTAATAGAAACAATTTCCTTCCATTTACATCACCTAAACCAATCGTGCTCCTCCATCAAACCTCTCCACTTTCTTGAGCCACGGAGAATGCCTCCGGGTTAGCTGAAGTATTTAATGTATGTATAAGAAGACTGGACTGGTTAAATGTTAATCCTAGAGCAGTGTGCCTAGCAGTATAAGATTCTGCCCACTCTACCCGTATTTAGAACTCCAGTCCAAAAAACAACTGGTAATTGTAGCTCTCCTGACCCACAACAACATGATTGGCTCTTATCTGTCCCTCAGTAAGCCCTCATTGCGCAACAATTATTGCTTTATTGCAACAGTAGAATAAAACCCGACCTTGACATCATTGGACAGGAGTCTAAATAATTGTCAATCAGACTGGTCAAACAATACGCTAGCATAGGCCCACTTTCAGATCATACCTGATTGGCAATGTGTCTGAGTACATCCTGACCCACCAGAGAAGGTATTGCTGCAGTGAGTAACCTCAGAATCTCCATTGGCCCTAGACGAAGGAACCAATCCTCATAGAGGGATCAGAAGTGGAGAGAGTGAGCAGATTCAAGTTCCTAGGTGTCAAGATCTCTGAGAATCTAACCTGGTCCCAACATATCAATACAGTTATAAAGAAGGCAAGACTCCTACTTCATTAGGAGTTTGAAGTGTATTGGCATGTCAACAAATACACTCAAAAACGTCTGTAGATGTACAGTCGAGAGCATTCTGACACGCTGCATCACTATCTGGTATCGGGGGGGGGCAGGCAGCTACTGCAAAGGATGGAAAGAAGCTGCAGAGGGTTGTAAATTTAGTCAGCTCCATCTTGGGTACTTGCCTACAAAGAACCCAGAACGCCTTCAGGGAACGGTATCTCAGAAAGGCAGCTTCCATTATTAAGGACCTCCAGCACTGAGGGCATGCCCTTTTCTCACTGGTAGGAGATACAGAAGCCTGAAGGCGCACACTCAGCAATTCAGGAGCAGCTTCTTTCGTTCTGCCATTCGATTCCTAAATGGACATTGAACCTCACTTTTTTAATATATAGTATTTCTGTTTTTGCACAATTTTGAATCTATTCAATATATGTACACTGTAATTGATTTATTATTATTGTTATTTTATTTTGTGTTTTTGTTCTTCTATATTATGTATTGCATTGAACTGCTGCTGCTAAGTTAACAAATTTCACGACACATGCCGGTGATAATAAACCTGATACTGATTCTGACACCATCAGGTCAGTGGCATTAGATCGTATGCATCAGGAAAACTCAGGTTTGTGGCAAGTAACAAATGAAGGATAAAACTTAACACCTTATCCTCTCCAATCCATTTGTAGCAGATGCACCTAACCATCAGCATTAGTAAGAGATGACCCCTGCACAATCTTTGTCGAGACTGTCATATCTCTACAGCACTATGTGTTTAATGGCACTGCAACTAGTTAAATAAGAATAGATTTGGCAAGTCAAAGGTACAATGCATGGGTGAAGGGTCATTTCCTTTCGGGTAGAGAAGGCTGGAGATATACAAAATGATGAGGATGGAGATAGGGTAAATAATAGGAAACTCAAGAAGTGATGGTCAATAAATGGTGGCCATCTAATGACTACTACATCACAAAAATATGTATATGAGAATAAAATCAACTTTGACTGACTTTGTAAAGGGAAAACTCTGTCTAGGCCCTAATCCTACCCTAAATCCTTGAATGCCCATTTCCTCCATAGATTTTGCATGACCTGCTGAGTTCCTCCAACACCTGATTTTTTTTAGCTGTGGAATTTAAGTTCAGTTAATAACTGGAGTTTAAAAAGGAGAAGAACTACCACTCCTGGTAATTAAGATACCAGATTGCCACAAATGGGGAGGTTATTTACTTAATTGTTTATGGAGCTACAGTGTGGACTAAGCCTTTTAAGTCATGCCACTCAGCAACCCCTGCCTAATCACGGGACAATTTACAATGACCAATTAACCTACTAATGAGACATCTTTGGACTGTT
The DNA here is from genome assembly GCF_963921235.1 of Mobula hypostoma. Classification (NCBI taxonomy): domain Eukaryota; kingdom Metazoa; phylum Chordata; class Chondrichthyes; order Myliobatiformes; family Myliobatidae; genus Mobula; species Mobula hypostoma. Next base: position 114,330,036 of record NC_086104.1, read on the forward strand.
CACAGAGTCCTTGCAGATGACATCGGAATTTAACTCTGACCTTGGAAGCCCTAAGCTGTAACTGCTATGCTACTGTGACGCCCAATTTGTAACCATAACACATAGGAGTAGAATCAGGCCATTTGGCCCATCAAGTCTGCTCCACCATTCCATCATGGCTGATCCAATTTTCCTCTCAGCCCCGATCTCCCGCTTTCTCCCCGTATACCGTCAAGCCCTGACCAATCAAAAATATGTTGACCAGAAGAAACTAATCAAGGACAGGGGAAGCAGACAAGCCAGTTGTCTTCGTTTCCCCCCATTTTGTGGACTCTGAACTGATTATTGCTCTTGGATAATCTAATCAGAGCAATTGACTGTAGACACAAGAAGCTTCAGGTAATAGAAACATAGAAACATAGAAAATAGGTGCAGGAGTAGGCCATTCGGCCCTTCGAGCCTGCACCGCCATTTATTATGATCATGGCTGATCATCCAACTCAGAACCCAGCCTTCCCTCCATACCCCCTGACCCCTGTAGCCACAAGGGCCATATCTAACTCCCTCTTAAACATAGCCAATGAACTGGCCTCAACAGTTTGCTGTGGCAGAGAATTCCACAGATTCACCACTCTCTGTGTGAAGAAGTTTTTCCTAATCTCGGTCCTAAAAGGCTTCCCCTCTATCCTCAAACTGTGACCCCTCGTTCTGGACCTCCCCAACATCGGGAACAATCTTCCTGCATCTAGCCTGTCCAATCCCTTTAGGATCTTATACGTTTCAATCAGATCCCCCCTCAATCTTCTAAATTCCAACGAGTACAAGCCCAGTTCATCCAGTCTTTCTTCATATGAAAGACCTGCCATCCCAGGAATCAATCTGGTGAACCTTCTTTGTACTCCCTCTATGGCAAAGATGTCTTTCCTCAGATTAGGAGACCAAAACTGCACACAATACTCCAGGTGTGGTCTCACCAAGGCCTTGTACAACTGCAGCAGTACCTCCCTGCTCCTGTACTCGAATCCTCTCGCTATAAATGCCAGCATACCGTTCGCCTTTTTCACCGCCTGCTGTACCTGCATGCCCACTTTCAATGACTGGTGTATAATGACACCCAGGTCTCGTTGCACCTCCCCTTTTCCTAATCGGCCACCATTCAGATAATAATCTGTTTTCGTATTTTTGCCACCAAAGTGGATAACTTCACATTTATCCACATTAAATTGCATCTGCCATGAGTTTGCCCACTCACCCAACCTATCCAAGTCACCCTGCATCCTCTTAGCATCCTCCTCACTGCTAACACTGTCACCCAGCTTCGTGTCATCCGCAAACTTGGAGATGCTGCATTTAATTCCCTCATCCAAGTCATTAATATATATTGTAAACAACTGGGGTCCCAGCACTGAGCCTTGCGGTACCCCACTAGTCACCGCCTGCCATTCTGAAAAGGTCCCGTTTATTCCCACTCTTTGCTTCCTGTCTGCTAACCACCCACACCAATACCTTACCCCCAATACCGTGTGCTTTAAGTTTGCACACTAATCTCCTGTGTGGGACCTTGTCAAAAGCCTTTTGAAATTCCAAATATACCACATCCACTGGTTCTCCCCTATCCACTCTACTAGTTACATCCTCAAAAAATTCTATGAGATTCGTCAGACATGATTTTCCTTTCACAAATCCATGCTGACTTTGTCCGATCATTTCACCGCTTTCCAAATGTGCTGTTATCACATCCTTGATAACTGACTCCAGCAGTTTCCCCACCACCGACGTTAGGCTAACCGGCCTATAATTCCCCGGTTTCTCTCTCCCTCCTTTTTTAAAAAGTGGGGTTACATTAGCCACCCTCCAATCCTCAGGAACTAGTCCAGAATCTAACGAGTTTTGAAAAATTATCACTAATGCATCCACTATTTCTTGGGCTACTTCCTTAAGCACTCTGGGATGCAGACCATCTGGCCCTGGGGATTTATCTGCCTTCAATCCCTTCAATTTACCTAACACCACTTCCCTACTAACATGTATTTCACTCAGTTCCTCCATCTCACTGGACCCTCTGTCCCTTACTATTTCTGGAAGATTATTTATGTCCTCCTTAGTGAAGACAGAACCAAAGTAATTATTCAATTGGTCTGCCATGTCCTTGCTCCCCATAATCAATTCACCTGTTTCTGTCTGCAGGGGACCTACATTTGTCTTTATCAGTCTTTTCCTTTTTACATATCTATAAAAGCTTTTACAGTACGTTTTTATGTTCTCTGCCAGTTTTCTCTCATAATCTTTTTTCCCCTTCCTAATTAAGCCCTTTGTCCTCCTCTGCTGAACTCTGAATTTCTCCCAGTCCTCAGGTGAGCCACTTTCTCTGGCTAATTTGTATGCTACTTCTTTGGAATTGATACTATCCCTAATTTCTCTTGTCAGCCACGGGTGTACTACCTTCCTTGATTTATTCTTTTGCCAAACTGGGATGAACAATTGTTGTAGTTCATCCATGCAACCTTTAAATGCTTGCCATTGCATATCCACCGTCAATCCTTTAAGTGTCATTTGCCAGTCTATCTTAGCTAATTCACGTCTCATACCTTCAAAGTTACCCCTCTTTAAGTTCAGAACCTTTGTTTCTGAATTAACTATGTCACTCTCCATGTTAATGAAGAATTCCACCATATTATGGTCACTCTTACCCAAGGGGCCTCTCACGACAAGATCGCTAATTAACCCTTCCTCATTGCTCAAAACCCAGTCCAGAATAGCCTGCTCTCTAGTCGGTTCCTCGACATGTTTGTTCAAAAAACCATCCCGCATACATTCCAAGAAATCCTCTTCCTCAGCACCTTTACCAATTTGGTTCACCCAGTCTACATGTAGATTGAAGTCACCCATTATAACTGCTGTTCCTTTATTGCACACATTTCTAATTTCCTGTTTAATACCATCTCCGACCTCACTACTACTGTTAGGTGACCTGTACACAACTCCCACCAGCGTCTTCTGCCCCTTAGTGTTACGCAGCTCTACCCATATCGATTCCACATCTTCCCGGCTTATGTCCTTCCTTTCTATTGCGTTAATCTCTTTTTTAACCAGCAACGCCACCCCACCTCCCCTTCCTTCATGTCTATCCCTCCTGAATATTGAATATCCCTCAACGTTGAGCTCCCATCCCTGGTCACCCTGGGATGACCTGCTAAACCTTAGACTATTCTCAGACAAGTAGCTATTTGTTATGTTAAATGCCAGACCTACCAAAGAAGCAATCTGTAATCTCATTAGACTCTGTCTGGGTTGCCTCAGTTAACTGATTTGGACCAGTCATAGTGTAAAGACACAAATACACAAGGCTGGGGTGGGCAGAGCCATGGCACAATGTTGGCTGTAGCCCTGTACAATGACCAGTGAGAAGGTGACCTTGAGCCAATGGGTTGGAGATCCAATGGTTCAATTGATGAGGAACACTATAAGAGTCAAGGGCTCTAAATACACAAGGACAATAGCTCTCCAGCAGTCAGAGACCAACCATCGTGGAGAAGGAGTACCCCATGGACACATGGAGATCCAGACCATGAGGAATGCCTGGTCAGCATAGACTCCTTTCCCGGGTAATACCTTTCCTCTTCATTGACTGTCATTCAGTACTTCTAAGTGAAATTGAAATGTATACGTCTATTAATGTCAAAGTATTGTATGCAGTGTGAAAGGAACTTCTTTAATCTTAAAGAGAAAAGGCATAAAACAGGCGGAAAACAACTCAGAATCATATGGGAAATTAAGTTAAGAGGTTTCCATCAGGTTTGCAGTCAGTACTTTTGAGTAAAATTGAAATATATACTTCTTTCAATGTCAAAGCATTGTATGTACTGAAAAAACAACTTTTGTGTCTTGAAGAGAACAGGCATAAAACAGGTCGCAAACAACTCAAAATCATATAGAACCATAGAACCATAGAAACTACAGCACAGAAACAGGCCCTTTCGCCCTTCTTGGCTGTGCCGAACCATTTTCTGCCTAGTCCCACTGACCTGCACACGGACCATATCCCTCCATACACCTCCCATCCATGTATCTGTCCAATTTATTCTTAAATGTTAAAAAAAGAACCCACATTTACCACCTCGTCTGGCAGCTCATTCCATACTCTCACCACTCTCTGTGTGAAGAAGCCCCCACTAATGTTCCCTTTAAACTTTTCCCCCCTCACCCTTAACCCATGTCCTCTGGTTTTTTTCTCCCCTTGCCTCAGTGGAAAAAGCCTGCTTGCATTCATTCTATCTATACCCATCATAATTTTATATACCTCTATCAAATCTCCCCTCATTCTTCTACGCTCCAGAGAATAAAGTCCTAACCTATTCAACCTTTCTCTGTAACTGAGTTTCTCAAGTCCCGGCAACATCCTTGTAAACCTTCTCTGCACTCTTTCAACCTTATTTATATCCTTCCTGTAATTTGGTGACCAAAACTGAACACAATACTCCAGATTCAGCCTCACCCATGCCTTATACAACCTCATCATAACATTCCAGCTCTTATACTCAATACTTCGATTAATAAAGGCCAATGTACCAAAAGCTCTCTTTACGACCCTATCTGGCTGTGACGACACCTTTAGGGAATTTTGTATCTGTATTCCCAGATCCCTCTGTTCCACCGCACTCCTCAGTGCTTTACCATTAACCCTGTATGTTCTACCTTGGTTTGTCCTTCCAACGTGCAAAACCTCACACTTGTCAGTATTAAACTCCATCTGCCATTTTTCAGCCCATTTTTCCAGCTGGTCCAAGTCCCTCTGCAGGCTCTGAAAACCTCCCTCACTGTCTACTACACTTCCAATCTTTGTATCATCAGCAAACTTGCTGATCCAATTTACCACATTATCATCCAGATCATTGATATAGATGACAAATAACAATGGACCTAGCACTGATCCCTGTGGCACACCACTAGTCACAGGCCTCCACTCAGAGAAGCAATTCTCTACCACCACTCTCTGGCTTCTTCCATCGAGCCAATGTCTAATCCAATTTACCACCTCTCCATGTATACCTAGCGACTGAATTTTCCTAACTAACCTCCCATGCGGGACCTTGTCAAAGGCCTTACTAAAGTCCATGTAGACAATATCCACTGCCTTCCCTTCATCCACTTTCCTGGTAACCTCCTCGAAAAACTCCAACAGATTGGTCAAACATGACCTACCACGCACAAAGCCATGTTGACTCTCCCTAATAAGCCCCTGTCTATCCAAATGCTTGTAGATTCTGTCTCTTAGTACTCCCTCCAATAACTTACCTACTACTGACATTAAACTCACCGGCCTATAATATCCCGGATTACTTTTCAATCCTTTTTTAAACAACGGAACAACATGAGCCACTCTCCAATCCTCCGGCACTTCACCCATAGACAGCGACATTTTAAATATTTCTGCCAGGGCCCCCGCAATTTCAACACTAGTCTCCTTCAAGGTCCGAGGGAACACTCGGTCAGGTCCCGGGGATTTATCCACTTTAATTTTCCTCAAGACAGCAAGCACCTCCTCCTTTTCAATCTGTACAGTTTCCATGGTCTCACTACTTGATTCCCTCAATTCCATAGATTTCATGCCAGCTTCCTTAGTAAATACAGACGCAAAAAACCTATTTAAGATCTCCCCCATTTCCTTTGGTTCCGCACACCACTCTGATCTTCAAGAGGACCAATTTTATCCCTTACAATCCTTTTGCTCTTAATATACTTGTAAAAGCTCTTTGGATTATCCTTCACTTTGACTGCCAAGGCAACCTCATGTCTTCTTTTTGCCCTCCTGATTTCTTTCTTAAGTGTTTTCTTGCACTTCTTATACTCCTCAAGCACCTGATTTACCCCGTTTCCTATACATTTCATACAACTCCCTCTTCTTCTTTATCAGAGTTGCAATATCCCTTGAGAACCAAGGTTATGGGAAGTTAAGGGATTTCCATTAAGTTTCCGTTCATTACTTTTGAGTAAAATTGAAATGTATACTTCTTTTAATGTCAAAGCATTGCATGGACTGTGAAACAAACTTTTTTATCTTAAAGAGAACAGGCATAAAACAGGTTGCAAACAACTCAGAATCATATGCGAAGTTAAGTGACGAGTTTTCCACTAAGTTTGCAGTCAGTACATTTGTGCAAAATTGAAATGTCATTGAATTCTTTTAATGTCAAAGCATTGTATGGACTGTGAAAGCAACTTTTTTTTATCTTAAAGAGCAAAGGCATAATATAGGTTGCAAACAACTCAGAATCATAGAGAAATTAGGTTAAGAGGTTTCCATTAAGTTTCCATTCATTACTTTTGAGTAAAATTGAACCGTACACTTCTTTTAATGTCAAAGAATTAAATGGACTGTGACACCAACATATTTATCTTAAACAGCAGAGGCATAAAACACCTTTCAAACAAGTCAGAGTCATCTGGGATGTTTCCATCAGGTTTCCAGTCTGTATGTTTGATTAAAATTGATATGTATACTTATTTTATTGTCAAAGCATTGTATGCATGAGAAAACAATTTTTTTTTATCTTAAAGAGAAGAGGGATGGAAGAGGTTTCAAACAACTGAGAATCATATGGGAAGTAAAGTTAACAGGTTTCCATTAAGTTTGCACTAAAGAATATTGCGTAAAATTGAAATGTATACTTCTTTTAATGTCAAAGCATTGTATGCACTGAGAAAACAAGTTTTTTATCTGAATGAGCACAGGCATTTTGGACATTTGGAAGTGAGTACCTGCAAGGTCATGCTGTTGTTCAGAAAAATTGTTGTAGTTTTGGAGTGGGAGTTGCCATGGATACAAGTCGAAGTACAGGTCATAATGAGATGGGTAGTTTATTTGGTCTCTTTCATATTTTCATCAGCCTGATGATGGTACTGAGTTTAATAAACAATGGAGGCATGTTGACAGCTCTACAAGATAAGAGGGTTTCAGCAATTCAGCTAATGAGCAAAGTTGCTACTGAGACCTGTGATAGGAAAACCAGAGGTTTAAATTATGATATGTCACAGACTTTTCTACCTTCCAGATTTCAGCAGGACTCAGAGGGTAGTACAATTGATAAGGGTGAGGTGTATAAGAAAGGTTTGTCTTTGTTGAGAAAGGAATGTATCAAGGAACAGAAGCGAGATTCTGGAACAGTGGCTTAAAGGGAGATGGCACTCACAGGAGAGGAGGTTCAGAGAGAGACAGCGGGACGTTACCTTAAAGATGGGGTGTTGATGAGGAAGTGGAGACCAGCCACAGTGCCTGCAAGTCACGTGGTGGTTTTGAAAGGTTACAAGGCTGAAATTTTAAACATGGCTTACAGTATGCCTTTAGGTGGACATCATTGTGTGAGAAATGAGGAAAATGGGAACGAAAGGATTCCCCGCCTTTTACTTGTTGGTGGAGATTCGATTCAGAAGGCAGTGAAAGGTAATTTGTTGGAACCTGTGTTCAGTTACAGGCCAAAAGGACCTTTGACCCTACTCAGAGAACTTTGGAAGGGATTTAGTAAGCTTTGTGACTTTGCTAAGGAAAGTTTACAAAATGGTCAAGTCAAAATAAGACACTTGTTTACTGAAATCGCAGCTGGGAGAATTGTCGTAGAACAAAATGGAATCGTGAAATCTGATAATGGAATGGAAAAACATGTTTTCTCACTGAATCTAGACTCACCAAGATGTCAGAATTCCATTGTTTTGAAAAATATTACTGATAAGGTCCACCAGTTGGACCCAAAGCCGAAAAAACAAGTAAAAGGACTAATTGGTGTTTTGAAATGGGGCGCAGGTGCAGTGAATGACATCATTATGAAGTTAGCCCAGCCTATGAAATGGTATCTTCACAGAGTGAACTTTGAGAAAAGTAAAAGGGTTGAACAAGGAATTAGAAACAAGAAAGAACAAAGAAAGAGAATGGATGATCGTATTGGTAGAGTGGGGAAGGCTTATTAAGATTAACGTGTTAAAAGGATACCAGGGAGTTCTTTTAACAGAGAGAGTTAAAGAGATATCAACATTTGTGACACCATCTAGACTGTATGAATACAATGTTTTACACTTCGGGATGAAAAATCCTTTAGAAACATTTCAAACAATAATCAATTCGGTGATTGGAGGGTTAGAAAGCACACTAAATCAATGATTTAGTGGTCTGGAAGGACACGTGGGAAGAGCATATTGCAGTTGTAGAAAAATGGTTTGACAGACTTTCCAAGGCCAATTTTACGGTGAACCTTGCTAAAAGTGAATTTGGCCATGCCACAGTCACATCTCTGGGTTATGTGGTGGGCCAAGGCCAGCTGGCTCCTGTACAGGCCAAGGCTCAGGCGGGTGCTGAAGTTCCTGTTCTGACCGACAAGAAAGCTTTGAGAAGGTTTTTAGGGATGGTTGGGTATTATAGAAAATTCTGTAAGAACTTTGCTGACATCGCCCTCCCTCTAACAAAACTCCTGGGGAAGAGTGAAAGATTTGAATGGAGTGACCTTTGCCAGGAGGCATTTGAACGTCTAGAAACCATCCTGTGCTCAAAGCACCTGATTTTTCAAAGCCATTTTCTATAACCACCGGTGTTAGTGATGAAGCTGCTGGGGCAGTACTGTTACAGAAGGGAGTGGATGACATTGAATATCCAGTAGCTTATTTCTCAAAGAACTTTAATGTACACCAGAAAAATTATTCAACTGTTGAAAAGGAATTGCTAGCACTTATTCTGGCTTTAGAACATTTTGAGGCCTATGATCAGAGACCTCAAAACCTTTCTGTTGCTCAGAGACCACTTGTGGTTTACATGGGTTATAATCCAGTGGTGTTTTTAAATAAAATGAAGGATAAAAATAGGAGGTTGTTAAATTGGAGTCTAGTATTGCAGGAAGGTGACTTAATAATCAAACATGTGAAAGGTACTGACAATGTTATAGCTGATTGCTTATCCCAATGTTAAGTTGGAAACTGTAACCATTTTTGCTTTGTCATCTGATGTTTTTTCCCTGTATTGTTTAAAACCCTGTGATGGACATTTTTTAAAAAATCGTCTGCAAAAATGTTTTTTTTCCTTCAGGAAGGGGAGTGTGAGGGGATCCAGGAGTGCCCCTATTAATTGATTGAAGAGAGACCAAGAGAGATATTTATCATTGATGGTTTGTTTGGAAAGGAGAGAAAGACAGAGTTATTTACCACCGATATGTTGCTTTTTGAAAAGAGAGAGAGAGAGAGATGAAGATTGACAGTTGGACTGTCACTTTAAGGCATTGGAAGTAACTTTGGATTTTTACTGAATTTGGACTTGGAGATAGCACTGAGCAGCTCGAAAGTTGCTATGGTGACCGAAGGCCGTGGACACTCGATGTTAAGATTTTCAGCAGATTGTTGATGTTACTTTCAAGGACTTGTTGACTGCCTGTGCGCTTCTTTGCAGACAAAGGAAGGAGGGACTCTTTGAGTGACAGGTGATTCTCAGCCTGGTGAAATAAATGGGAGGTTAGATGATACAGACTTCAGGACACATGATCTGGACACTGAATGAGCATTGTTGTGCCCGCAGAGAAAGTGGGTTTTGGAGGATCGATCAGGCGGATTGATCCAAATTGCTATTCCAGTTTGAGGAGAAGGGGTTGACTGGTGGGGAGTTGTCTATGTGTCCACCCTCGCCTGGGTGATAGTTCCACCACAGAAGAATGGTCCCCCTGGTTAAAGTCACAGTCGGTGACTTGTAAAGGATTTCGGAGGACGATGAGCATCAGCTCACCTGTAGACTCAACTCACTCTCTCTCTCTCTCTCTCCGTCACTACTCAACTAAATACCATGAACTGAACTGAACTGAACTAAACTTTACTCAACATCGTAAGACTGTATCTTTTTACCCCTAGACTTAAGGAAGCTTGGTTATCATACATACATTTCCACACTTACTAATTTATGTACTTTGATATTTAATCAATGCTAACCTGTTTGATTTATCTACATTTATATTACTGTATTGCGTAGTTACTAATAAATATTAGTAGTTTCTAGCAATACGAGACTCCAAAGTGTTTTCCATCTCAGCTGGTTCCTTATTCCCGTCATGGGATATGTGACACTACTAAAGGAACAAAATTAGCTTTATAAAGATCCTTATATTTTTTAGTAATTATAATTTCTAAATATCTAAAAGAGTCTGAAACTTTAAAAGGAGTATTATCATATATAGAGACAGAATCATTTAAAGGAAACAATTCACTTTTACTAAAATTTATTTTATATCATGAAAAACCTCCAAAGTCATTAAATAATTTTAGCAAGGCAGGAATGGATTTGTCAGGGTTAGGTATATAAACCAATAAATCATCAGCATAAAGAGAGACCTTATGCATGGTCTCATTCACAAAGATCCCATGGATATTTTTAGCCTCACGAAGAGCAATAGCAAGGGGTTCTAATATTAAATTAAATAACAAAGGACTTAATGGACATCCTTGCCTTGTCCCCCGTGAAAGCTGAAAAAAAGGAGACCTACGATTGTTAGTGACAACAGTAGCAATAGGGGCTTTATATATCATTTTAATCCAATTATTAAAATTAACACCAAAGCCAAATTTCTCTTAAACATTGAATAAATATTTCCATTCGACTCGGTGGAACGTTTTTCAGCATCCAAAGATACAACACATCGTGGAATTTTAGAAGAGAATGAATATATAATGTTAAGTAGTCTCCGAACATTTGAAAAGGAATAGCCACCCTTTATAAAGCCTGTTTGATCTTTACAAATAATTTTACCCAAAAAACTCTCCAACCGATGGGCCATTAACTTTGACAAAATCTTAGCGTCATCATTCAGTAATGAAATAGGTCTATATGAAGCACAGTCAGTAGGATCTTTATCTTTTTTAAGAATTAAAGAAATAGAGGCCTCACAAAAAATATAGGGTAAGTCACCTTTCACAAAAGAATCCTTAAACATTTCCAACATATATGGAGAGAGCAACTTTCCAAATTTTTTATAAAATTCTACAGGATAGCCATCAAGTCCTGGGGACTTACCAGATTGCATTGAAAAAATAGCTTTATGAATTTTAGCTTCAGTAATTTGAGCATCGGGAGTTTTTTGATCCTCAGCCGAGATTTTAGGAAAAGCAATCTTTCGTAAAAAAGCATTCATTTTAGAGGAATCTAAAGGACATTGAGATTTATATAGCTCAGCATAAAAATCTTGAAAAATCTTATCAATTTCTTCATATTCATTAGCTAAGGTACCATCTTTCCTACAAATTTTCATGATTTGCCTTTTGGTTGCAGCCATTTTTAATTGAGATGCAAGCAGTTTATTATTTTTATCTTCAGACATATAAAATTGGCTCTTTAACTTAATCAAATAACCTTCAATGGGATGAGTTAATAACAGGTTATATTGTGATTGAAGTTCCACCCTTTTTTTTAAATAAATCAGTTTTGGGGAAAATTGCATAAATATTATCTAAATCTTTAATTTTGATATTCTAATTCTGTCTAATCTAATCTAATTCTGCTTTAGTTTGTTTTTTAAGTTTAACTGAATAAGAAATAATCTGACCACGTAAAAATGCTTTAAATGTATCCCATATGACTAATTTAGACATACTCCCTATATCATTCAAAAGAAAAAATTCTTTTATCTGGGTTTCATGAAACTGACAAAGTCAGAGTTTTGCAATAATGTCTGAGACATGCGCCAAGGTGGACGGGCAAGAATGACATCATCAAATTCAAAAGACAAACTCAGAGGCGCATGATCAGATGTAGCAATAGCGTCATATTCGCAAGTTTTAACACTAGGCAAAAAGCAGGGATCGATTATAATGTAATCGATCCTCGAATATTTTTTATAAACATGTGAGAAGAAAGAATATTCTTTATTATCGGGATGAAGATACCTCCACAAATCAATCAACACAAAATCAATCAAAAAGGAATTAATAAATGACGTGGATCGATTTGGAAGTTGCTGATTGGTTGAGCTCTTATCAATCATAGGATTTAAACAGCAATTAAAATCCCCACCCATTATGAGCATATATTCATTTAAGTCAGGCAGTAAAGCAAATACCTTTTCTAAAAAAAGGATCACCTAAGTTTAGGACCATACAAATTAACCAAAACAACTTTTCTGTTACAGATTGTTCCTTTAACAATTACAAATCTACCATTAGAATCTGATTCAATATCCTCTTGAATAAATATATTAGGTTTAATGAAAATAGGCACGCCTTTTGTTTTACTCTGAGAAGCAGAGTGGAATTGCAAACCATTCCACCATCTGAAAAATCTATTTTGATCTCCCGCCCTGATATGTGTCTCTTGAGCAAAAATTATATCAGGTTGGAATCGGTTAATAATTTTAAAAGTCTTCTTTCGTTTAATAGGATGATTCCAACCACGTACATTCCAACTTATTTTATTAATCCATTTGAACAGCATACTATAATTTCATTCTACTTTATACATGCACAGAGCACATACCAATACAGGATGATCAAAGATGGTGGTTATGAAGAATACAACCAAACAAAAAACATTAATGCTATGGAACCACCCAATGGGAAAAAACTCCTAACTCTAAACTCACCCACCTACACCCAGAAACCCGTAAGAGGCAAGCAATCTACGATAGAATTCAAAGCTGCTGACTGCTGTGTCTGTGTTTTCTTTCCCTCCCCCCAGTTAGTAAAAAAGTAGAGTGACCAGTTAGTAAAAAAGTAGAATTCCCTAAAAAAGATTTAAATTCAATTATAAAATGTTATAATAAAACAGAAAAAAATATATAAAAGCCCTATTAGTAGGAAAAAACTACCAATTAGCTACCAAGTATTAAATTAAAGGAACAAATCGCCTTATCTTCTTCCCTCAGTCATAGAATGTCCAGAGATCATTTGAACAGAGATACCTAAACCATAAATCTTTCTAAAGGAAAAGCCATAATATGCAATAAAGAACAACACTCAGTCTTGTTTAATTAGTCTCTCGATGAAATATACAAGTCACCTTCATAAATCTTCTTTCCAAAATGCGAATAATATACAAATAGCCAAACAGCTTTTCAGATGGATCATTCAACAGCGGCGTCGGTGACAGCTGCAGGTAAAGCCTGAACAAAATCCAGTGTAGCTTTTGGATCAAAAAAAGTACGAGGAGGAGAATTAGCAGGGAAAATTTTAATTCTTGTTGGGTACCTCAGAGATGGGAAAATATTTTTATCATATGCTTGTTTCATTACCAGGGCAAATTTTGATCTTTGTTCCATTACCTCTCTTAGATAATCTTCGTAGAAGCGGAGCTGTTTTCTTGCCTGTCGCATTATTTGATCTTTAATTTTAAAGTGATGAAACTAAACCAGAACAGATCTTGGTTTACTAGAATCCTTCGATTTCGAGATAAATGCCCTGTGTGCCCTTTCTATAGCAGGCGGCTTTGATAGAATGGTAGGAAATAAAGTGTGGAAAAGCTTACCAAAGTAAGCCGTTAGATCTCCATCTTCAGCTCCTTCCTGCAGCCCAGTAATTCTTATATTCCTTCGTTGAGACCTAGTTTCCAGGTCTATAATCTTATTTTGATATCTTTCCAAATGAGTTGTAGCTTCAGACAACTTTTGCATAGTTATCTTCAATTCCTCTTCGTGTGAAATAACTTGAGTTTCCAGGTCTTTAAGTTTTCCCAGAAATGACTTCATTTCATTACTATTCTTTTCCAGTTGGTCTTTAATCAGTTGATCCAGTTGGATCCGTTCTGATCCTTAGTTGAATTCAGTGTCCGAACAATATCTTCAGCCCATGATGGCATTTCATCAGATCTTTACTTTTGCACCTTTCCTTTCCCATTACCTTTATCACTAGGTTCAGGTAAATTCTTCCCACTTCTTGTAGACATAGACATATTGATCCCCCTCAAGAATCAACAAGCAAAAATTTCAAATTCAAAGCTTAAACTAGGGGGAAAGAAAGAAAACTAAGAGCAGCAGAAAAATACTGCTACTCCATTGGCAGACAGGGGCGGTCCCCACAACTTATTTATCTTAATGAGCACAGTCATAAAACAGGTTTCAGATAACTCAGAATCTTATGGGAAGCTAAGTTAAGATGTTTCCATTAAGTTTGCAATGGGAACTTTTGAGTAAAATTGAAAAGTACACTTCTTTTAACGTCAGCGCATTGTATGCACTGAGAAAACAACTTTTTTATCTTGAAGGGGACAGGCATGAAACAGGTTTCAAACAACTCAGAATCATATGGGATGTTAAGTTACCATGGTTGTACCTGGTTTGAAGTCAGTGCTTTTGAGTAAAATTGAAATGTATGCTTCTTTTAATGTCAAAGCATTAAATGGACTGTGAAACCAACTTTTTTTTAACTTAAAGAGCACAGGCATAAAGCAGGTTTCAAACAACTCAGAATGATATGGGAAGTTAAGTTCAGAGGTTTCAATTAAGTTTGCAGTCAGTACTTTCGTGAAAAATTGAAATGTATACTTCTTTTCATGTCAAAGCATTGTATGCATTGTGTACCAACTTCTTTATCTTAAAGAGTTAAGGCATAAAACAGGTTGCAAACAACTCAGAATCATATGGGAAGCTAAGTTATGAGGTTTCCATCAGTTTTGCAGTCAGTACTTTTGAGTAAAATTAATATGTATACTTCTCTTATTGTCAAAGCTTTGTATGCACTGAGAAAACAACTTCTTTATATTAAAGAACAGAGGCATAAAACAGGTTGCAAACAACCTCAGAATCAAATGAGCAGTTCAGTTAACACGTTTCCATTACGCTTGCAGTCACTACTTTTGATTAAAATTGAAATGTATATTTCTTTTCATGTGAAGGCATTGTATGCACTGAGAAAACAACTTTTTTTATCTTGATGAGCACAGGCACAAAACAGTTTTAAAATAACTCAGAATAATTTGGGAAGTTAAGTTAAGATGTTTCCATCAGGTTTGCAGTCAGTACTGTTGAGAAAAATTGAAATGTATACTTCTTTTAATAGAGCATAGAACAGAGAATAGTACAGCACAGTACAGCCCCTTTGGCCCAACATGTTGTGCCGACCCTCAAACCCTGCATCCCATATAAGGCCCCAACTTAAATTCCTCCATTTACCTGTCTAGTAGTCTCTTAAACTTCACTAGTGTATCTAGTATACTTCTCAATGAAGTACTTCTTTTAACGTCAAAGCATTCTATGCATTGAGAAAACAACTGTTTTAGCTTAATGAGCAAAGGCATAAAACAGGTTTAAAACAACTCAGAATCATTTGGGAAGTTAAGTTAAGATGTTTCCATCAGGTATGCAGTCAGTACTTTTGTATAAAATTGGAATGTATACTTCTCTCAATGTCAATGCAATGAATGCACTGAGAAAACAACTTTTTTGCCTTGAAGCTCACAGGCATGAGACAGCTTTCAAACAACTCAGAATCATATGGGAAGTTATGTTAACATGTTTCCATTAAGTTTGCACTAAGTACATTTGAGTAAAATTGAATATAACTTATTTAATAATATGCAGTGAGAAAACAACTTTTTTTATCTTATTGAGCACAGGCATGAAACAGGTTTCAAACAACTCAGAATCATATTGGAAATTAAGTTACGATGTTTCCATCAGGTTTCCAGTCAGTACTTTGAATAAAATTGAAATGTATACTTCTTTTAACGTCAATGCAATGAATGCACTGAGAAAACAACTTCTTTCTTTTGAGCTCACAGGCATGAAACTGGTTTCAAACAACTCAGAATCATATGGGAAGTGAAGTTAACATTTTCCATTAAGTTTGCGCTACATACGTTTGAGTAAAATTGAATGTAACTTATTTAATTGTATGCACTGAGAAAACAACTTTTTTAATCTTATTGACCACAGGCATGAAACAGGTGTCAAACAACTCAGAATCAATGGGAATTAAGTTAAGATGTTTCCATCAGGTTTGCAGTCAGTACTTTTGAGTAAAATTGAAATGTATACTTCTCTTAATGTCAAAGCATTGTATGCATTGAGAAAACAACTTTTATATCTTGAAGAGCACAGGCATGAAACAGGTGTCAAACAACTCAGAATCATATGAGAAGTTAAGTTAGGAGGTTTCCATTAAGTTTGTAGTCAGTACTTTTGAGTAAAATTAAACTGTATACTTCTTTTAAAGTCAATGCATTGTATACACTGAGAAAACAGCTTTTTTACCGTAATGAGCACAGGCATAAAACAAGTTTCAAACAACTCAGGATCATTTGAGAAATTAAGTTAAGATGTTTCCATCAGTTTTGTAGTTGGTACTTTTCAACAAAATTGAAATGTATACCTCTCTTAATGTCAATATAATGAATGCAGTAAGAAAACACTTTTTTTTATCTTGAAGCTCACAGGCATGAAACTGGTTTCAAACAACTCAGGATCATATGGGAAGTTAAGTTAAGATATTTCCATCAGGTTTGCAGTCAGTACTTTTGAGTAAAAATGAAATGAATACTTCTTTTAATGTCAATGCATTGTATGCACTCAGAAAAAGCTTTTTTATCTTAATGTGAACAGGCATAAAACAGGTTTCAAACAACTAAGAATCATATGGGAAGTTAAGGTAAGATGTTTCCATCAGGTTTGCACTAAGAACTTTTGAGTAAAATTGATATGTATACATCCTTAAATGTCTGCGCATTGTATGCACTAAGAAAATAACTTTTTTTTATCTTAAAGCTCACAGGTATGAAACAGGTTTCAAACAACTCAGAATCATATGTGAACTTAAGTTAAGATATTTCCATCAGGGTTGCAGCCTGTACGTTTGAGTAAAATTGAAATGTATACTTCTTTTAATGTCAAAGCATTGAGAAAACAACTTTTATATCTTAATGAGAATAGGCATAAAACAGTTTAAAAAACTCAGAATCATTTGGGAAGTTAAGTTAAGATGTTTCCATCAGGTTTGCAGTCAGTACTTTTGAATAAAATTGAAATGTATACCTCTTTTAATGTCAAAGCTTTCCATGCACTGAGAAAACAACTTTTTATCTTAATGAACACAGGCATAAAACAGGTTTCAAACAACTCAGAATCATATGAGAAGTTACATTAAGATGTCTCCATGAGGTTTGCAGTCAGTACTTTTGAGTAAAATTGAAATGTATACTTCTTTTAATGTAATGTATGCACTGAGAAAACAACTTTTTTATCCTGAAGAGCTCAGTGATAAAACAGGTCTCAAACAACTCAGAATCATATGGGAAGTTAAGTTAATATGTTTTTATCAGGTTTGCTGTCAGTACTTCTGAATTAAATTGAAATGCATACATCTCTTAACGTCAATGCTTTGTATGCTCTGATAAAACAGTTTTTTTATCTTGAAGCTCACAGGTATGAAAGTGGTTTCGAACAATTCAGAATCATATGGGAAGTTAAGTTAGGATCTTTCCATCAGGTTTGCAGTCAGCACTTTTGAGTAAAATTGAAATCTATACTTTTAATGTCAAAGCATTGCATACATTGAGATAAAAACTTTTTTTTAGCTTACTGAGCACAGGCATAAAACAGCTTTAAAACAACTCAGAATCATTTGGGAAGTTAAGTTAAGATGCTTCCATCAGGTTTGCAGACAGTACTTTTGAGTATAATTGAAATGTATACTTCTTTTGAAGTCAATGCATTGCATGCACTCAGAAACCAGCTTTTTTTTTTTACCTTAATGACCACAGGCAGAAAGCAGGTTTCAATCAACTCAGAATCATATGGGAAGTTAAGTTAACATGTTTCTATCAGGTTCGCAGTCAGTACTTTTGAGAAAAATTGAAATGCATACTTCTTTTAATGTGAATGCATTGTATGCACTGCAAAAGCAACTTTATAACCTTGAAGCTCACAGGCATCAAACAGGTTTCAAACAGCTCAAAATCATATGGAAACTTAAGTTAAGAGGTTTCCCTTAACTTTTTTCTCTTAAATAGGACAGGCATAAAACAGGTTGCAAATGGCTCAGAGTCATATGGGAAGTTAAGTTAAGAGGTTTCCATTAAGTGTGTAGTAAGGACTTTTGAGTAAAATTGAAATGTCTACTTATTTTAATGTCAAAGCATTGTATGCACTGTGAAATCAACTTTTTTATCTTATTGCACACAGGCATAATTCAGTTTTAAAACAACCCAGAACCATTTGGGAAGTTAAGTTAATATATTTCCATCAGGTTTGCAGTCAGAACTTTTGAATAGAATTCAAATTTATACTTCTCTTAATGTCAATGCATTATATGCAATGAGAAAATAACTTTTTTTATCTTGAAGCTCACAGGCATGAAACAGCTTTCAAACAACTCAGAATCATATGGGATGTTAAGCTAACATGCTTCCATTAAGTTTGCACAAAGAACGTTTGAGTAAAATTGAATTTAGCTTCTTTAATTGTATGCACAGAGAAAACAACTTTTTTTTACCTTATTCAGCACAGGCATGAAAGAGTTTTCAGACAACTCAGGATCATATGGGAAGTTAAGTTAAGAGATTTCCATTAAGTTTGGCTTAAGTAC
The DNA here is from genome assembly GCF_963921235.1 of Mobula hypostoma. Taxonomy (NCBI): domain Eukaryota; kingdom Metazoa; phylum Chordata; class Chondrichthyes; order Myliobatiformes; family Myliobatidae; genus Mobula; species Mobula hypostoma. The sequence continues at coordinate 114,348,540 of NC_086104.1, forward strand.
GTTTGAGTAAAATTGAAATGTATACTTCTTTTAATGTCAATGCATTGTATGCACTGAGAAAAAAACTTTTTATCTTAATGAGCACAGGCATAAAACAGGTTTCAAACAATTCCGAAGCAAATGGGAAGTTAAGTTAACATGTTTCCATCGGGTGTGCAGTCAGTATTTTTGAGTAAAATTGCAATTTATACTTCTTTTAATGTGAATACATTGCATGCACTGAGAAAACAGCTTTTTTATCTTAATGAGCACAGGCATAAATCTGTTTTACAACAACTCAGAATCATTTAGGAAGTTAGGTTAAGATGTTTCAATCAGGTTTGCAGTCAGTCCGTTTGAATAAAATTGAAATGCATAAATCTCTTAATGTCATTGCTTTGTATGCACTGAAAAAACAGTTTTTTTTAAGCTTGAAGCTCACAAGTATGAAAGTGGTTTCAAACAATTCAGAATCATATGGGAATTTAAGTTAACATGTTAACATCAGGTTTGTAGTCAGTACTTTTGAGTAAAGTTGAAATATATACTTCTTTTAAAGTCAAAGCATTGCGTATACTGAAAAAACAAATTTTTTGTCTTGAAGCTCAGAGGCATGAAACAGGCTTCAAACAACTCAGAATCATATGGGAAGTTAACTTAAGATGTTTCCATCAGGTTTGCAGTCAGTACTTTTGAGTAAAATTGAAATCTATACTTCTTTTAATGTCAAAGCGTTGCATACATTGAGAAAAAAAAACTTTTTTGGCTTACTGAGCACAGGCATAACACAGCTTTAAAACAACTCAGAATCATAGGGGCAGTTAAGCTAACATGTTTCAATCAGGATTGCAGTCAATACTTTTGAGTAAAATTGAAATATAGTATTCTTTTATGTCAAAGCACTTTATGCACTGAGAAAGGAACTTCTTTATATTGAAGAGCTCAGTGATTAAACAGGTCTCAAACAACTCAGAATCATGTGAGAAGTTAAGTTATCATGTTTCCATCAGGTTTCCAGTCGGTACATTTGACTAAAGTTGAAATGTATACCTCTTTTAATGTCAATGCACTGTATGCACGGAGAAAACAACTTTTTTATCTTGAAGAACTCAGTGATAAGATAGGTCTGAAACAACTCAAAATCATCTGCGACATTAAGTTAATATGTTTCCATTAGGTTTTCAGTGAGTACTTTTGAGTAAAATTTAAATCAATACTTCTTTTAATTTGAAAGCACTCTATGCACTGAGAAATCAACTTTTGTTTTATCTTGAAGAGCTCAACGATAAAACAGGTCTCAAACAACTCAGAATCATACAGCAAGTTTAATTAACATGTTTCCATCAGATTTGCAGTCAGTACTGTTGAGTAAAATTGAAATGTATACTTCTTTTGCGTCAATGCACTGTATGCACTGAGAAAACAACTTTTTTATATTCAAGACCTCAGTGATAAAACAGATCTCAAACACCTCAGAATCAATGAGAAGTTAGTTTAACTTGTTTCCATCAGGTATGCAGTCAGTACTTTTGAGTAAAGTTGAAATGTATACTTACTTTATGACAATCCACTGTATGCACTGAGAAAACAACTTTTTCATATTGAAGAGTCAGTGATAAAACAGGCCTCAAGAAACTCAGAATCATAAGGGATGTTAAGTTAACATGTTTCCATTAGGTTTTCAGTCAGTACTTCTGAGTAAAATTGGAATGTATACTTCTTTTAATGTCAATGCACTGTATGCACTGCGAAAACAACCTTTTTTATCTTGAAGAGTTCAGTGATAAAACAGGTCTCAAACAACTCAGAATCATGTGACAAGTTAAGGTAGGATGTTTCCACCAGGTTTGCAGTCATTACTTTTGAGTAAAATTGAAATTTATACTTCTTTTAATGTCAATGTACTCTATGGACTGAGTAAACTACCGATTTTATCTTGAAGAGCTCGGTGATGAAAACAGGTCTCAAACAACTCAGAATCATATGGGAAGTTAAGATGTTTCAATCAGGTTTTCAGTGGGTACTTTTGAGTAAAATTGAAATGTATTCTTCTTTTAATGTCAATGTACTCTATGGACTGAGAAAACTACTGATTTTATCTTGAAGAGCTCGGTGATGGAACATGTCTCAAACAACTCAGAATCATATGGGAAGTTAAGATGTTTCGATCAGGTTTTCAGTGGGTACTTTTGAGTAAAATTGAAATGTATTCTTCTTTTAATGGTAAGGTACTCTATGGACTGAGAAATCAACTTTTTTTTTATCTTGAAGAGCTCAGTGATAAAACAGGTCTCAAACAACTCAGAATCATACAGGAATTTAGTTAACATGTTTCCATCAGGTTTGCAGTCAGTACTGTTGAGTAAAATTGAAATGTATACCTTTTTTACGTCAATGCACTGTATGCACTGAGAAAACAACTTTTTTATATTCAAGACCTCAGTGATTAAACAGATCTCAAACACCTCAGAATCAATGAGAAGTTAGGTTAACTTGTTCCCATCAGGTATGCAGTCAGTACTTTTGAGTAAAGTTGAAATGTATACTTACTTTATGACAATCCACTGAATGCACTGAGAAAACAACTTTTTCATATTGAAGAGCTCAGTGATAAAACAGACCTCAAGAAACTCAGAATCATGAGGGATGTTAAGTTAACATGTTTCCATTAGGTTTTCAGTCAGTACTTCTGAGTAAAATTGGAACGTATACTTCTTTTAATGTCAATGCACTGTATGCACTGCGAAAACAACCTTTTTTATCTTGAAGAGTTCAGTGATAAAACAGGTCTCAAACAACTCAGAATCATGTGACAAGTTAAGGTAGGATGTTTCCACCAGGTTTGCAGTCATTACTTTTGAGTAAAATTGAAATTTATACTTCTTTTAATGTCAATGTACTCTATGGACTGAGTAAACTACCGATTTTATCTTGAAGAGCTCGGTGATGAAAACAGGTCTCAAACAACTCAGAATCATATGGGAAGTTAAGATGTTTCAATCAGGTTTTCAGTGGGTACTTTTGAGTAAAATTGAAATGTATTCTTCTTTTAATGTCAATGTACTCTATGGACTGAGAAAACTACTGATTTTATCTTGAAGAGCTCGGTGATGGAACATGTCTCAAACAACTCAGAATCATATGGGAAGTTAAGATGTTTCGATCAGGTTTTCAGTGGGTACTTTTGAGTAAAATTGAAATGTATTCTTCTTTTAATGGTAAGGTACTCTATGGACTGAGAAATCAACTTTTTTTTTATCTTGAAGAGCTCAGTGATAAAACAGGTCTCAAACAACTCAGAATCATACAGGAATTTAGTTAACATGTTTCCATCAGGTTTGCAGTCAGTACTGTTGAGTAAAATTGAAATGTATACCTTTTTTACGTCAATGCACTGTATGCACTGAGAAAACAACTTTTTTATATTCAAGACCTCAGTGATTAAACAGATCTCAAACACCTCAGAATCAATGAGAAGTTAGGTTAACTTGTTCCCATCAGGTATGCAGTCAGTACTTTTGAGTAAAGTTGAAATGTATACTTACTTTATGACAATCCACTGAATGCACTGAGAAAACAACTTTTTCATATTGAAGAGATCAGTGATAAAACAGACCTCAAGAAACTCAGAATCATTAGGGATGTTAAGTTAACATGTTTCCATTAGGTTTTCAGTCAGTACTTCTGAGTAAAATTGGAACGTATACTTCTTTTAATGTCAATGAACTGTATGCACTGCGAAAACAACCTTTTTTATCTTGAAGAGTTCAGTGATAAAACAGGTCTCAAACAACCCAGAATCATATGGGCAGTTAAGTTAAGATGTTTCCATCAGGTTTGCAGTCATCACTTTTGAGTAAAATTGAAATGCATACATCTTTCAATGTGAAAGCACTCTATGCACTGAGAAAACTACGATTTTATCTTGAAGAGCTCGGTGATAAAACAGGTCTCAAACAACTCAGAATCATATGGGAAGTTAAGATGTTTCAATCAGGTTTTCAGTGGGTACTTTTGAGTAAAATTGAAATGTATTCTTCTTTTAATGTCAATGTACTCTATGGACTGAGAAAACTACTGATTTTATCTTGAAGAGCTCGGTGATGAAACAGGTCTGAAACAACTCAGAATCATACGGTAAGTTAAGATGTTTCAGTCAGGTTTTCAGTGGGTACATTTGAGTAAAATTGAAATGTATTCTTCTTTTAATGTCAAATATGGACTGAGAAAACAAATTTTTTATCTTGAAGAAGTCAGTGAGAAAACAGCTATCAAACAACTCAGAATCATATGGAAAGTTAAGTTAGCATGTTTCCATCAGGTTTACAGTGAGTACTTATGAGTAAAATTGAAATGAATACCTCTTCTAATGTGAATGCACGTTATGCACTGATAAAACAACTATTTTTATCTTGAAGTGCTCAGTGATAAAACAGGTCTCAAACAACTCAGAGTCATATGGGAAGTAAAGTTAAGATGTTTCCATCAGGTTTGCAGTCAGTACTTTTGAGCAAAATTGAAATCTATACTTATTTTATGACATTGCATTGTATGCACTGAGAAAACAACGTTTTAATATTGAAAAGCTCAGTGCTAAAGCAGGTCTCAAACAACCTAGAATCATATGGGAAATAAGTTAAAATGTTTCCATCAGGTTTGCAGTCAGTACTTTTCAGTAAAATTGAAATGTATACTTCTTTTACTGTCAATGCAGTGTATGCACAGAGAAAACTACTTATTTTTCTTGAAGAGGTCAGTGATAAAACAGGTCTCAAACAACTCAGAATCATATGGGCAGTTAAGTTAAGATGTTTCCATCAGGTTTTCATTGAGTACTTTTGAGTAAAATTCAAATGTATACTTCTTTTAATGTGAAAGCACTCTATGCACTGAGAAAACCACTTCTTTATCTTGAAGAGCTCAGTGATAAAAAACATCTCAAAGAACTCAGAATAATATGTAAAGTTAAGTTAACATGTTTCCATCAGGTTTTCAGAGAGTACTTTTGAGTAAAATTGAAATGTATACTTCTTCTAATGTGAATGCACGCTATGCACTGATAAAACAAATTTTTTATCTTGAAGAGCTCAGTGATTAGACAGGTCTGGAACAACTCAGAATCATATGCGAATTAAAGTTAAGATGTTTCCATCAGGTTTTAAGTGAGTACTTTTGAGTAAAAATGCAAATGTATACTTCTTTTAATGCGAAAGCACTCGATGCACTGAGAAAACAATTGTTTTTATCTTGAAGAGCTCAGTGATTAAACAGGTCTCAAACAACTCAGAATCATATGGGAAGTTACGTTAAGAAGTTTCCATCAGGTTTGCAGTCAGTACTTCTGAGAAAAATTGTAATGTATACTTATTTTATGCCAATCCACTGTATGCACTGAGAAAAAAACCTTTTCATCTTGAAGACCTCACTGATAAAACAGGTCTCAAACAGCTCAGAATCATATGGGAAGTTAAGATGTTTCCATTAGTTTTGCAGTGAGTACTTTTGAGTCGAATTGAAATGTATTCTTCTTTTAATGTGAATGCACGCTATGCACTGATAAAACAACTTTTTTATCTGCAGAGCTCAGTGATAAAACAGATCTGAAACAACTCAGATTCGTATGGGAAGTTAAGTTAAGATGTTTCCATCAGGTTTTCAGTGAGTACTTTTGAGCAAAATTGAAAAGTATACTTCTTTTAATGTGAAAACACGCTACGCACTGATAAAACAACTTTTTTATCTTGAAGACTTCAGTGATAAAACAGGTCTGAAACAACTCAGAATATATGGGAAGTAAAATTAACATGTTTCAATCAGGATTGCAGTCAATAGTTTTGAGTGGAATTGAAATCTAATATTCTTTTATGTCAATGCACTGCATGCACTGAGAAAACAACTTTTTTATCTTGAAGAGCTCAGTGATAAAACAGCTCTCAAGCAACTCAGAATCATATGGGAAGTCAATTTAACATGTTTCGATCAGGATTGCAGTCAATAGTTTTGAGTGGAATTGAAACCTAATATTCTTTTATGTCAAAGCACTGTATGCACTGAGAAAACAACTTCTTTATATTGAAGAGCTCAGTGATAAAAGATGTCTCAAAAAACTGAGAATCATATGGGAAGTTAAGATAACATGCTTCCATCATGTTTGCAGTCAGTACTTTTGTGTAAAATTGAAATGTATACTTCTTTTAATATCAGAGCCTTGTGTGCACTGAAAATTCAACGTTTTTATCTTGAACAGCTCAGTGATATAACAGCTCTCAAACATCTCAGATTCATATGTGGAGTAAAGTTAATATGTTTCCATCAGGTTTGCATGCAGTACTTTTGAGTAAAATTGAAATGCATACTACTTTTAATGTCAGAGCACTGCATGTACTGAAAATTCAACGTTTTTATCTTGAACAGCTCAGTGATATAACAGCTCTCAAACATCTCAGATTCATATGTGGAGTAAAGTTAATATGTTTCCATCAGGTTTGCATGTAGTACTTTTAAGTAAAATTGAAATGCATACTACTTTTAATGTCAGAGCACAGTATGCACAGAGAAATCAACTTTATTATCTTGAACAGCTCAGTGATATAACAACTCTCAATTATCTCAGAATCATATGGGGAGTAATGTTAAGATGTTTCTATCAGGTTTGCATGCAGTACTTTTGAGTAAAATTGAAATGTATACTTCTTTTAATTCAGAGCACTGCATGCACAGAGAAATCAACTTTTTATATTGAAGACCTCTGTGCTGTAACCGCTCTCCAACATTTCAGAATCATATGGGGAGTAATGTTAACATGTTTCCATCAGGTTTGCATGCAGTACTTTTGAGTAAAATTGAAATGTATTCTTCTTTTAATGTCAGAGCACTGTAAGCACTGAGAAATCAACTTTTTTATCTTGAACAGCTCAGTGATATAACAGCTCTCAAACATCTCAGAATCATATGTGGAGAAAAGTTAATATGTTTCCATCAGGTATGCATGCAGTACTTTTGAGTAAAATTTAAATACATACTACTTTTAACGTCAGAGCACAGTATGCACAGAGAAATCAACTTTATTATCTTGAACAGCTCAGTGATATAATAACTCTCAATCATCTCAGAATCATATGGGGAGTAATGTTAAGATGTTTCTATCAGGTTTGCATGCAATACTTTTGAGTAAAATTGAAATGTATACTTCTTTTAATGTCAGAGCACTGCATGTACTGAAAATTCAACGTTTTTATCTTGAACAGCTCAGTGATATAACAGCTCTCAAACATCTCAGAATCATATGTGGAGTAAAGTTAATATGTTTCCATCAGGTTTGCATGCAGTACTTTTGAGTAAAATTGAAATGCATACTACTTTTAATGTCAGAGCACAGTATGCACAGAGAAATCAACTTTATTATCTTAAACAGCTCAGTGATATAACAACTCTCAATCATCTCAGAATCATATGGGGAGTAATGTTAAGATGTTTCTATCAGGTTTGCATGCAGTACTTTTGAGTAAAATTGAAATGTATACTTCTTTTCATTCAGAGCACTGTATGCACAGAGAAATCAACTTTTTTATATTGAAGACCTCTGTGATGTAACAGCTCTCCAACATTTCAGAATCATATGGGGAGTAATGTTAACATGTTTCCATCAGGTTTGCATGCAGTACTTTTGAGTAAAATTGAAATGTATACTTCTTTTAATGTCAGAGCACTGTAAGCACTGAGAAATCAACTTTTTTATCTTGAACAGCTCAGTGATATAACAGCTCTCAAACATCTCAGAATATTATGTGGAGAAAAGTTAATATGTTTCCATCAGGTATGCATGCAGTACTTTTGAGTAAAATTTAAATACATACTACTTTTAACGTCAGAGCACAGTATGCACAGAGAAATCAACTTTATTATCTTGAACAGCTCAGTGATATAATAACTCTAAATCATCTCAGAATCATATGGGGAGTAATGTTAAGATGTTTCTATCAGGTTTGCATGCAATACTTTTGAGTAAAATTGAAATGTATACTTCTTTTAATGTCAGAGCACTGCATGTACTGAAAATTCAATGTTTTTATCTTGAACAGCTCAGTGATATAACAGCTCTCAAACATCTCAGAATCATATGTGGAGTAAAGTTAATATGTTTCCATCAGGTTTGCATGCAGTACTTTTGAGTAAAATTGAAATGCATACTACTTTTAATGTCAGAGCACAGTATGCACAGAGAAATCAACTTTATTATCTTGAACAGCTCAGTGATATAACAACTCTCAATCATCTCAGAATCATATGGGGAGTAATGTTAAGATGTTTCCATCAGGTTTGCATGCAGTACTGTTGAGTAAAATTGAAATGTATTCTTCTTTTAATGTCAGAGCACTGTAAGCACTGAGAAATCAACTTTTTTATCTTGAACAGCTCAGTGATATAACAACTCTCAATCATCTCAGAATCATGTGGGCAGTAATGTTAAGATGTTTCCATTAGGTTTGCATGCAGTACTTTTGAGTAAAATTGAAATGTATACTTCTTTTAATGTCAGAACACAGTATGCACTGAGAAATCAACTTCTTATATATGAAGAGCTCTGTGATATAACAGCTCTAAAACATCTCAGAATCATATGGCGAGTAATGTTAAGATGTATCCATCAGGTTTGCAGTCAGTACATAGAAACATAGAAACATAGAAAATAGGTGCAGGAGTAGGCCATTCGGCCCTTCGAGCCTGCACCGCCATTTATTATGATCATGGCTGATCATCCAACTCAGAACCCCGCCCCAGCTTTCCCTCCATACCCCCTGACCCCCGTAACCACAAGGGCCATGTCTAACTCCCTCTTAAATATAGCCAATTAACTGGCCTCAACTGTTTCCTGTGGCAGAGAATTCCACAGATTCACCACTCTCTGTGTGAAGAAGTTTTTCCTAATCTCGGTCCTAAAAGGCTTCCCCTCGATCCTCAAACTGTCGCCCCTCGTTTTGGACTTCCCCAACATCAGGAACAATCTTCCTGCATCTAGCCTGCCCAATCCCTTTAGGATCTTATACGTTTCAATCAGATCCCCCCTCAATCTTCTAAATTCCAACGAGTACAAGCCCAGTTCATCCAGTCTTTCTTCATATGAAAGTCCTGCCATCCCAGGAATCAATCTGGTGAACCTTCTTTGTACTCCCTCTAAGGCAAGGATGTCTTTCCTCAGATTAGGAGACCAAAACTGCACACAATTCTCCAGGTGTGGTCTCACCAAGGCCTTGTACAACTGCAGTAGTACCTCCCTGCTTCTGTACTCGAATCCTCTCGCTATAAATGCCAGCATACCATTCGCCTTTTTCACTGCCTGCTGTACCTGCATGCCCACTTTCAATGACTGGTGTATAATGACACCCAGGTCTCGTTGCACCTCCCCTTTTCCTAATCGGCCACCATTCAGATAATAATCTGTTTTCCTATTTTTGCCACCAAAGTGAATAACTTCACATTTATCCACATTAAATTGCATCTGCCATGAGTTTGCCCACTCACCCAACCTATCCAAGTCACCCTGCATCCACTTAGCATCCTCCTCACTGCTAACACTGCCACCCAGCTTCGTGTCATCCGCAAACTTGGAGATGCTGCATTTAATACCCTCATCCAAGTCATTAATATATGTTGTAAACAACTGGGGTCCCAGCACTGAGCCTTGCGGTACTCCACTAGTCACCGCCTGCCATTCTGAAAAGGTCCCGTTTATTCCCACTCTTTGCTTCCTGTCTGCTAACCAATTCTCCACCCACACCAATACCTTACCCCCAATACCGTGTGCTTTAAGTTTGCACACTAATCTCCTGTGTGGGACCTTGTCAAAAGCCTTTTAAAAATCCAAATATCACATCCACTGGTTCTCCCCTATCCACTCTACTAGTTACTTCCTCAAAAAATTCTATGAGATTTGTCAGACATGATTTTCCTTTCACAAATCCATGGTGACTTTGTCCAATGATTTCACCGCTTTCCAAATGTGCTGTTATCACATCTTTGATAACTGACTCCAGCAGTTTCCCCACCACCGACGTTAGGCTAACCGGTCTATAATTCCCCGGTTTCTCTCTCCCTCCTTTTTTAAAAAGTGGAGGTACATTAGCCACCCTCCAATCCTCAGGAACTAGTCCAGAATCTAACGAGTTTTGAAAAATTATCACTAATGCATCCACTATTTCTTGGGCTACTTCCTTAGGCACTCTAGGATGCAGACCATCTGGCCCTGGGGATTTATCTGCCTTCAATCCCTTCAATTTACCTAACACCACTTCCCTACTAACATGTATTTCGCTCAGTTCCCCCATCTCACTGGACCCTCTGTCCCCTACTATTTCTGGAAGATTATTTATGTCCTCCTTAGTGAAGACAGAACCAAAGTAATTATTCAATTGGTCTGCCATGTCCTTGCTCCCCATAATGAATTCACCTGTTTCTGTCTGCAGGGGACCTACATTTGTCTTTACCAGTCTTTTCCTTTTTACATATCTATAAAAGCTTTTACAGTCCGTTTTTATGTTCCCTGCCAGTTTTCTCTCATAATCTTGTTTCCCCTTCCTAATTAAACCTTTTGTCCTCCTCTGCTGAACTCTGAATTTCTCCCAGTTCTCAGGTGAGCCACTTTCTCTGGTTAATTTGTATGCTTCTTCTTTGGAATTGATACTATCCCTAATTTCCCTTGTCAGCCAGCGGTGCACTACCTTCCTTGATTTATTCTTTTGCCAAACTGGGATGAACAATCGTTGTAGTTCATCCATGCAACCTTTAAATGCTTGCCATTGCATGTGCACCATCAATCCTTTAAGTGTCATTTGCCAGTCTATCTTAGCTAATTCACGTCTCATACCTTCAAAGTTACCCCTCTTTAAGTTCAGAACCTTTGTTTCTGAATTAACTATGTCACTCTCCATCTTAATGAAGAATTCCACCATATCATGGTCACTCTTACCCAAGGGGCCTCTCACGACAAGATCGCTAATTAACCCTTCCTCATTGCTCAAAACCCAGCCCAGAATACCCTGCTGTCTGGTTGGTTCCTCGACATGTTGGTTCAAAAAACCATCCCGCATACATTCCAAGAAATCCTCTTCCTCAGCACCTTTACCAATTTGGTTCACCCAATCTACATTTAGATTGAAGTCACCCATTATAACTGCTGTTCCTTTATCGCACACATTTCTATTTTCCTGTTTAATACCATCTCCGACCTCACTACTAGTGTTAGGTGGCCTGTACACAACTCCCACCAGCGTCTTCTGCCCCTTAGTGTTACACAGCTCTACCCATGTCGATTCCACATATTCCCGGCTTATGTCCTTCCTTTCTATTGCATTAATCTCTTCTTTAACCAGCAATGCCACCCCACCTCCCCTTCCTTCATGTCTACATATGAGTAAAATTGAAAAGTACACTTTTCTTAATGTCAGAGTACTGCATGCACTGAGAAATCAACTTTTTTATCTTGAAGAGCCCTGTGATATATCAGCTCTCAAACATCTCAGAATCATATGGGGAGTAATGTTAAGATGTTTCCATCAGGATTGCATGCAGTACTTTTGAGTAAAATTGAAATGTATACTTCTTTTAATGTCAGAGCACTGTATGCACTGATTAATCAACTTTTCTTTCTTGAACACGCAGTGATATAACAGCTCTCAAATGTATCAGAATCATATGGGGAGTAATGTAAAGATGTTTCGATCAGGTTTGCATGCAGTACTTTTGAGTAAAATTGAAATACTTTCAACTTATAATGTCAGAGCACAGTATGCACAGAGAAATCAACTTTATAATCTTGAACAGCTCAGTGATATAACAACTCTCAATCATCTCAGAATCATATGGGGAGTAATGTTAAGATGTTCTATCAGGTTTGCATGCAGTACTTTTGAGAAAAATTGAAATGTATACTTCTTTTAATGTCAGAGCACGGCATGTACTGAAAATTCAACGTTTTTATCTTGAACACGCAGTGATATCACAGCTCTCAAACATCTCAGAATCATGTGCGGAGTAATGTTAAGATGTTTCCATCAGGTTTGCATGCAGTACTTTTGAGTAAAATTGAAATATATACTTCTATTAATGTCAGAACACAGTATGCACTGAGAAATCAACTTCTTTATCTTGAAGAGCTCAGTGATATAACAGCTCTCAAACAACTCAGAATCATGTGGGGAGTAATGTTAGGATGTATCCATCAGGATTGCATGCAGTACTTTTGAGTAAAATTGAAATGTCTACATCTTTTAATGTAAGAACACAGTCTGCACTGAGAAATCAACTTTTTTATCTTGAAGAGGTCAGTGATATAACAGCTCTCAAACAACTCAGAATCATGTGGGGAGTAATGTTAAGATGTATCCATCAGGTTTGCATGCAGTACTTTTGAGTAAAATTGACATGTATACTTCTTTTCTTGTCAGAGTACTGCATGAACTGAGAAATCAACTTTTTTTTATCTAAACAGCTCAGTGATATAACAATTCTCAATCATTTCAAAATCATATGGGGAGTAATGTTAAGATGTTTCCATCAGGTTTGCATGCAGTAATTTTGAGTAAAATTGAAATATATACTTCTATTAATGTCAGAACACAGTATGCACTGAGAAATCAACTTCTTATATATGAAGAACTCTGTGATGTAACAGCTCTCAAACATCTCAGAATCATGTGGGGAGTAATGTTAAGATATTTCCATCAGATATGCATGCAGTACTTTTGAGTAAAATTAAAATGCATACTTCTTTTAATGTCAGAGTACTGCATGCACTGAGAAATCAAATTTTTGATCTTGAACAGCTCTGTGATATAACAGCTCTCAAACATCTCAGAATCAAATGGGGAGTAATGTTAAGATGTTATCATCAGGTTTGCATGCTGTACTTTTGAGTAAAATTGAAATGTATACTTCTTTTAATGTCAGAGCACTGTATGCACTGAGAAATCAACTTTTTTATATTGAAGAGCTCTGTGATGTAACCACTCTCCAACATTTCAGAATCATATGGGGAGTAATGTTAAGATGTTTCCATCAGGTTTGTATGCAGTACTTTTGAGTAAAATTAAAATGTATACTTCTTTTAATGTCAGAGCGCTGTATGCACTGATTAATCAACTTTTTTATCTTGAAAAGCTCAGTGATATAACAGCTCGGAAACATCTCAGAATTATATGGGGAGTAATGTAAAGATGTTTCAATCAGGTTTGCATACAGTACTTTTGAGTAAAATTGAAATATTTTCAACTTTTAATGTCAGAGCACAGTATGCACATAGAAATCAACTTTGTTATCTTGAACAGCTCAGTGATATAACAACTCTCAATCATCTCAGAATCATATGGGGAGTAATGTTAAGATGTTCTATCAGGTTTGCATGCAGTACTTTTGAGTAAAATTAAAATGTATGCTTCTTTTAATGTCAGCGCAATGTATGCACTGAGAAATCAACTTTTTTATATTGAAGAGCTCTGTGATGCAACCACTCTCCAACATTTCAGAATCATATGGGGAGTAATGTTAAGATGTTTCCATCAGGTTTGTATGCAGTACTTTTGAGTAAAATTGAAATACATACTACTTTTAATGTCAGAGCACAGGATGCACAGAGAAATCAACTTTATTATCTTGAACAGCTCAGTGATATAACAACTCTCAATCATCTCAGAATCATATGGGGAAAATGTTAAGATTTTTCCATCAGGTTTGCATGCAGTACTTTTGAGTAAAATTGAAATGTATGCTTCTTCTAATGTCAGAGCACTGTAGGCACTGAGAAATCAACTTTTTTATCTTGAACAGCTCAGTGATATAACAACTCTCAATCATCTCAGAATCATATGGGGAGTAATGTTAAGATGTTCTATCAGGTTTCCATGCAGTACTTTTGAGTAAAATTGAAATGTGTACTTCTTTTTATCTTAGAGCACTGTATGCACTGAGAACTCAACATTTTTATCTTGAACATCTCAGTGATATAACAGCTCTCAAACATCTCAGAATCATATGGAGAGTAATGTAAAGATGTTTCCATCAGGTTTGCATGCAGTGCTTTTGAGTAAAATTGACATGTAGACTTCTTTTCTTGTCAGAGTACTGCATGAACTGAGAAATCAACTTTTTTATCTTGAACAGCTCAGTGATATAACAATTCTCAATCATTTCAAAATCATATGGGGAATAATGTTAAGATGTTTCCATCAGGTTTGCATGCAGCACTTTTGAGTAAAATTGAAATGTATACTTCTTTTAAGGTCAGAGCACAGTATGCACTGAGAAATCAACTTTTTTATATTGAAGAGCTCTGTGATGTAACAGCTTTAAAACAACTCAGAATCATATGGGGTAAATGTTAAGATGTATCCATCAGGTTTGCAGTCAGTACATATGAGTAAAATAGAAAAGTACACTTTTCTTAATGTCAGAGCACTGTATGCACTGAGAAATTAACTTTTTTATCTTGAACAGCTCGGTGATATAACAGCTCTCAAACATCTCAGAATCATATGCGGAGCAATGTAAAGATATTTCCATCAGGTTTGCATGCAGTGCTTTTGTGTAAAATTGACATGTATACTTCTTTTCTTGTCAGAGTACTGCATGAACTGAGAAATCAACTTTTTTATCTTGAACAGCTCAGTGATATAACAATTCTCAATCATTTCAAAATCATATGGGGAGTAATGTTAAGATGTTTCCATCAGGTTTCCATGCAGTACTTTTGAGTAAAATTGAAATGTATACTTCTTTTAATCTTAGAGCACTGTATGCACTGAGAAATTAACTTTTTTATCTTGAACAGCTCAGTGAGAAAACTGCTCTCAAACATCTCAGAATCATATGCGGAGTAATTTTAAGATGTTTCCATAAGGTTTGCATGCAGTACTTTTGAGTAAAATTGATATATATACTTCTTCTAATGTCAGAACACAGTATGCACTGAGAAATCAACTTCTTATATATGAAGATCTCTGTGATGTAACAGCTGTAAAACATCTCAGAATCATATGGGGATAAATGTTAAGATGTATCCATCAGGTTTTCAGTCAGTACATATGAGTAAAATTGAAAAGTACACTTTTCTTAATCTCAGAGTACTGCACGCACTGAGAAATCAACTTTTTTTTTTATCTTGAGAGCCCTGTGATATATAAGCTCTCAAACATCTCTGAATCATATGGGGAGTAATGTTAAGATGTTTCCATCAGGATTGCATGCAGTTCTTTTGAGTAAAATTTAAATGTATACATCTTTTAATGTCAGAGCACTGTACGCACTGAGAAATCAACTTTTTTATCTTGAACAGCTCAGTGATATAACAGCTCTCAAACATCTCAGAATCATATGGCGAGTAATGTTAATAAGTTTCCATCAGGTTTGCATGCCGTACTTTTGAGTAAAATTGAAATTTATGCTTCTTATATTGTCAGAGCACTGTATGCAGAGAGAAATCAACTGTTTTATATTGAAGTGCTCTGTGATGTAACAGCTCTCACACATTTCAGAATCACAGTGGGAGAAATGTTAATATGTTTCCATCAGTTTTGCATGCCATACTTTTGAGTAAAATTGAAATGTATGCTTCTTTTAATGTCAGAGCCCTGTATTCACTGAGAAATCAACTTTGTTATTTTGAACTGCACAGTGATATAGCATCTCTCAAACATCTCAAAATGATATGGAGAGGAATGTTAAGATGTATCCATCAGGTTTGCATGCAGTACTTTTGAGTAAAATTGAAATGAATACTTCTTTAAATGTCAGAGCACTGTGTGCACTGAGAAATCAACTCTTTTATCTTGAAGAGCTCAGTGATATAACAGCTCTCAATCATCTCAGAATCATGTGGGGAGTAATGTTAAGATGTTTCCATCAGATTTGCAGTCATTACATTTGAGTAAAATTGAAAAGTACACTCTTCTTTATGTCAGAGTACTCCATGCACAGAGATATCAACTTTTTTATCTTCCAGTGCTCTGTGATATATCAGCTCTCAAACATCTCATAATTTTATGGGGAGTAATGTTAAGATGTTTCGATCAGGTTTGCATGCAGTACTTTTGAGTAAAATTTAAATGTATACTTCCTTTAATGTCAGAGCACTGTATGCCCTGAAAATCAACTTTTTCATCTTGAACAGCTCAGTGATATAACAGCTCTCAAACATCTCAGAATCATGTAGGGAGTGATTTGAAGATGTTTCCATTCGGTTTGCATGCAGTACTTTTGAGCAAAATTGAAATGTATACTTCTTTTAATCTCAGAGCACTGTATGCACTGAGAAATCAACTTTTTTTATATTGAAGAGCTCTGCGATTTAACAGCTCTCACACAATTCAGAATCACAGTGGGAGTAAAGTTAATATGTCTCCATTAGGTTTCATGGCGTACTTTTGAGTAAAATTGAAATGTATGCTTCTTTTAATTTCAGAGCACTACATGCACTGAGAAATCAACGTTTTGAACTTGAAGAGCTCTGTGATATAACAGCTCTCGGACATCTCAGAATCATATGGGGATAATGTTAAGATGTTTCCATCAGGTTTGCATGCAGTACTTCTGAGTAAAATTGAAATATATGCTTCTTTTAATGTCAGAGCACTGTACGCACTGAGAAATCAACTTTTTTATCTTGAACAGCTCAGTGATATAACAATTCTAAATCATTTCAGAATCATATTGGGAGTAATGTTAGGATATTTCCATCAAGTTGGCATGCAGTACTTTTGAGTAAAGTCTAAATGTATACTTCTTATAATGTCAGTGCACTGTATGCTGAGAGAAATCAATTTTTTTATATTGAAGAGCTCTGTGATGTAACAGCTCTCACACATTTCAGAATCACAGTGGGAGTAATGTTAATATGTTTCCATCAGGTTTGCATGCAGTACTTTTGAGTGAAATTGAAATGTATACTTCCTTTAATGTCAGAGCACTGTATGCACTGAGAAATCAACTTCGTTACCTAGAACAGCACAGTGATATAACAATTCTAAATTATTTCAGAATCCTATGGGGAGTAATGTTAAGATGTTTCCATCAGGTGTGCATGCAGTACTTTTGAGTAAAATTTAAATGTATACTTCTTATAATGTCAGAGCACTGCATGCACTGAGAAATCAACTTTTTGCCCTTCAAGAGCTCTGTGATATAACAGATCTCAGACATCTCAGAATCATATGGGGAGTAATGTTAAGATGTTTCCATCAGATTTGCATGCAGTACTTTTGAGAATAATTGAAATACATACTTCTTTTCATGTCAGAGCAGTGTATGCACAGAGAAATCAACTTTTTTATATTGAAGAGCTCTGTGATGTAACAGCTCTCACACATTTCAGAATCACAGTGGGAGTAATGTTAATATGATTCCATCAGGTTTGCATGCCGTACTTTTGAGTAAAATTGAAATGTATGCTTCTTTTAATGTCAGAACCCTGTTTTCACTGAGAAATCAACTTTGTTATCTTTAACAGCACAGTGATATAGCAGCTCTCAAACATCTCAGAATGATTTGGGGGTAATGTTAAGCTGTATCCATCATATTTGAATGCAGTACTTTTGAGTAAAATTGAAATGAATACTTCTTTAAATGTCAGAGCACTGTGTGCAAGGAGAAATCAACTCTTTTCTACTGAAGAGCTCAGTGATATAACAGCTTTGAAACGTCTCAGAATCATATGTGGAATAATGTTAAGATGTTTCCATCAGATTTGCAGCCATTACATTCGAGTAAAATTGAAAAGTACACTTTTCTTTATGTCAGAATAATGCATGCAGAGAGAAATCAACTTTTTTATCTTACAGAGCACTGTGATATATCAGCTCTCAAACATCTCAGAATTTTATGGGGAGTAATGTTAAGATGTTTCCATCAGGTTTGCATGCAGTACTTTTGAGTAAAATGAAATGTATACTTCCTTTAATGTTAGAGCACTGTATGCCCTGAAAATCAACTTTTTTATCTTGAACAGCTCAGTGATATAACAATTATCAATCATTGCAGAATCATATGGGGAGTAATGTTAAGATGTTTCCATCAGGTTTGCATGCAGTACTTTTGAGTAAAGTTTAAATGTATACTTCTTAGAATGTCAGTGCACTGTATGCTGAGAGAAATCAACTTTTTTATATTGAAGAGCTCTGTGATGTAACAGCTCTCACACATTTTAGAATCACAGTGGGAGTAATGTTAATATGTTTACATCAGGTTTGCATGCCGTACTTTAGAGTAAAATTGAAATGTATGGTTCTTTTAATGTCAGAGCCCTGTATTCACTGAGAAATCAACTTTGTTATCTGGCACAGCACAGTGATATAACAGCTCTCAAACATCTCAGAATGATATGGGGAGTAATGTTAAGATGTATCCATCAGGTTTGTGTACTGTACTTTTGAGTAAAATTGAAATGAATACTTCTTTAAATGTCAGAGCACTGTGTGCAATGAGAAATCAACTCTTTTATCTTGAAGAGCTCAGTGATATAACAGCTCTCAAACATCTCAGAATCATTTTGGGGAGTAATGTTAAGACGTTTCCATCAGATTTGCATGCAGTACTTTTGAGAAAAATTGAAATACATACTTCTTTTAATGTCAGAGCAGTGTATGCCCTGACAAATCAACTTTTTCATCTTGAACAGCTCAGTGATAAAACAGCTCTCAAACATCTGAGAGTGATATGGGGAGTAATGTTAAGAATTTTCCATTACGTTTTCATGGAGTACCTTTGAGTAAAATTGAAATTTACACTTCTTTTAATGTCAGAGCACTGTTTGCACTGAGAAATCGCGTTTTTTATCTTGAACAGCTCAGTGATATCACTGCTCTCAAACATCTCAGAATTATATGGGGAGTAATGTTAATATGTTCCATCAGGTTTGCATGCCGTACTTTTGAGTAAAATTGAAATGTATACTTCTTTTAATGTCAGAGCACTGTTTACACTGAGAAATCAACTTTGTTATCTTTAACAGCACAGTGATATAGCAGCTCTCAAACATCTCAGAATGATATGGGGGTAATGTTAAGCTGTATCCATCATATTTGAATGCAGTACTTTTGAGTAAAATTGAAATGAATACTTCTTTAAATTTCACAGCACTGTGTGCAAGCAGAAATCAACTCTTTTCTCCTGAAGAGCTCAGTGATATAACAGCTCTGAAACATCTCAGAATCATATGTGGAATAATGTTAAGATGTTTCCATCAGATTTGCAGCCATTACATTCGAGTAAAATTGAAAAGTACACTTTTCTTTATGTCAGAATAATGCATGCAGAGAGAAATCAACTTTTTTATCTTACAGAGCACTGTGATATATCAGCTCTCAAACATCTCAGAATTTTATGGGGAGTAATGTTAAGATGTTTCCATCAGGTTTGCATGCAGTACTTTTGAGAATAATTGAAATACATACTTCTTTTCATGTCAGAGCAGTGTATGCACAGAGAAATCAACTTTTTTATATTGAAGAGCTCTGTGATGTAACAGCTCTCACACATTTCAGAATCAGAGTGGGAGTAATGTTAATATGATTCCATCAGGTTTGCATGCCGTACTTTTGAGTAAAATTGAAATGTATACTTCTTTTCTTGTCAGAGTACTGCATGCACTGAGAAATCAACTTTTTGAACTTGAAGAGCTCTGTGATATAACAGCTCTCAAACATCTCAGAATCATATGGGGAGTAATGTTAAGATGTTTCCATGTGGTTTGCATGGAGTACATCTGAGTGAAATTGAAATGCATGCTCATTTTAATGACAGAGCACTGTACGCACTGAGAATTCAACTTTTTTTTATCTTGAACAGCTCAGTGATATAACAATTCTAAATCATTTCAGAATCATATGGGGAGTAATGTTAAGATGTTTCCATCAGGTTTGCATGCAGTACTTTTGAGTAAAGTTTAAATGTATACTTCTTAGAATGTCAGTGCACTGTATGCTGAGAGAAATCAACTTTTTTATATTGAAGAGCTCTGTGATGTAACAGCTCTCACACATTTCAGAATCACAGTGGGAGTAATGTTAATATGTTTACATCAGGTTTGCATGCCGTACTTTTGAGTAAAATTGAAATGTATGCTTCTTTCAATGTCAGAGCCCTGTATTCACTGAGAAAACAACTTTGTTATCTGGCACAGCACAGTGATATAACAGCTCTCAAACATCTCAGAATGATATGGGGAGTAATGTTAAGATGTATTCATCATATTTGAATGCAGTACTTTTGAGTAAAATTGAAATGAATACTTCTTTAAATGTCAGAGCACTGTGTGCAATGAGAGATCAACTCTTTTCTCTTGAAGAGCTCAGTGATATAATAGCTCTGAAACATCTCAGAATCATATGTGGAATAATGTTAAGATGTTTCCATTAGGTTTGCATGGAGTACTTTTGAGTAAAATTGAAATTTACACTTCTTTTAATGTCAGAGCACTGTATGCACTGAGAAATCAGCTTTTTTATCTTGAATAGCTCAGTGATATCACAGCTCTCAAACTTCTCAGAATTATATGGGGGTAGTGTAAAGATGTTTCCATCAGGTTTGCATGGAGTACTTTTGAGTAAATTTGAAAGACATACTTTTAATGTCGGAGCACTGTATACACAGAGAAATGAACTTTTTATATATGAAATGCTCTGTGATATAACAGATCTCAAACATCTCAGAATCATATGGGGAGTAATGTTAAGATCTTTCCGTCAGGTTTGCAGTCAGTACATTTGAGTAAAATTTAAAAGTACACTTTTCTTAATGTCAGAGTACTGCATGCACTGAGAAATCAACTTTTTTAATCTTGAAGAGTTCCGTGCTATAACTGCTTTCAAACATCTCAGAATCATGTGGGGAGTAATGTTAAGATGTTTCCATCAGGTTTGCATGCAGTACTTTTGAGTAAAATTTAAATGTATACTTCTTTTAATCTTGGAGCACTGTATGCACTGAGAAATTAACTTTTTTATCTTGAACAGCTGAGTGATATAACAGCTCTCAAGCATCTCAGAATCATATGGGGAATATTGTAAAGATGTTTCCATCAGGTTTCCATGCTGTACTTTTCAGTAAAATTGAAATGTATACTTCTTTTAATGTCAGAACACTGTATGTACTGAGAAATCAACTTGTTTTTATCTTGAAGAGCTCAGTGATATATCAGCTCTCAAACATCACAGAATCATGTGGGGAGTAATGTTAAAATGTATCCATTAGGTTTGCATGCAGTACTTTTGAGTAAAATTGAAATGTATACTTCTTTTCTTGTCAGAGTACTGCATGCACTGAGAAATCAACTTTTTGAACTTGAAGAGCCCTGTTATATAACAGTTGTCAAACATCTCAGAATCATATTGGGAGTAATGTTAAGATGTTTCCATCAGATTTGCATGCAGTACTTTTGAGAATAATTGAAATACATACTTCTTTTCATGTCAGAGCAGTGTATGCACAGAGAAATCAACTTTTTTATATTGAAGAGCTCTGTGATGTAACAGCTCTCACACATTTCAGAATCAGAGTGGGAGTAATGTTAATATGATTCCATCAGGTTTGCATGCCGTACTTTTGAGTAAAATTGAAATGTATACTTCTTTAAATGTCAGAGCCCTGTTTACACTGAGAAATCAACTTTGTTATCTTTAACAGCACAGTGATATAGCAGCTCTCAAACATCTCAGAATGATATGGGGGTAATGTTAAGCTGTATCCATCATATTTGAATGCAGTACTTTTGAGTAAAATTGAAATGAATACTTCTTTAAATGTCAGAGCACTGTGTGCAAGGAGAAATCAACTCTTTTCTCCTGAAGAGCTCAGTGATATAACAGCTCTGAAACATCTCAGAATCATATGTGGAATAATGTTAAGATGCTTCCATCAGATTTGCATGCAGTACTTTTGAGAATAATTGAAATACATACTTCTTTTCATGTCAGAGCAATGTATGCACAGAGAAATCAACTTTTTTATATTGAAGAGCTCTGTGATGTAACAGCTCTCACACATTTCAGAATCAGAGTGGGAGTAATGTTAATATGATTCCATCCGGTTTGCATGCCGTACGTTTGAGTAAAATTGAAATGTATACTTCTTTTAATTTCAGAGCCCTGTTTTCACTGAGAAATCAACTTTTTTATCTTTAACAGCACAGTGATATAGCAGCTCTCAAACATCTCAGAATGATATGGGGGTAATGTTAAGCTGTATCCATCATATTTGAATGCAGTACTTTTGAGTAAAATTGAAATGAATACTTCTTTAAATGTCAGAGCACTGTGTGCAAGGAGAAATCAACTCTTTTCTCCTGAAGAGCTCAGTGATATAACAGCTCTGAAACATCTCAGAATCATATGTGGAATAATGTTAAGATGTTTCCATCAGATTTGCAGCCATTACATTCGAGTAAAATTGAAAAGTACACTTTTCTTTATGTCAGAATAATGCATGCAGAGAGAAATCAACTTTTTTATCTTACAGAGCACTGTGATATATCAGCTCTCAAACATCTCAGAATTTTATGGGGAGTAATGTTAAAATGTTTCCATCAGGTTTGCATGCAGTACTTTTGAGTAAAATGAAATGTATACTTCCTTTAATGTCAGAGCAGTGTATGCACAGAGAAATCAACTTTTTTATATTGAAGAGCTCTGTGATGTAACAGCTCTCACACATTTCAGAATCAGAGTGGGAGTAATGTTAATATGATTCCATCAGGTTTGCATGCCGTACTTTTGAGTAAAATTGAAATGTATACTTCTTTTAATTTCAGAGCCCTGTTTTCACTGAGAAATCAACTTTGTTATCTTTAACAGCACAGTGATATAGCAGCTCTCAAACATCTCAGAATGATATGGGGGTAATGTTAAGCTGTATCCATCATATTTGAATGCAGTACTTTTGAGTAAAATTGAAATGAATACTTCTTTAAATGTCAGAGCACTGTGTGCAAGGAGAAATCAACTCTTTTCTCCTGAAGAGCTCAGTGATATAACAGCTCTGAAACATCTCAGAATCATATGTGGAATAATGTTAAGATGTTTCCATCAGATTTGCAGTCATTACATTTGAGTAAAATTGAAAAATAAACTTTTCTTTATGTCAGAGTACTGCATGCACAGAGAAATCAACTTTTTTTTTATCTTCCAGAGCTCTATGATATATCAGCTCTCAAACATCTCAGAATTTTATGCGGAGTAATGTAAAGATGTTTCCATCAGGTTTGCATGCAGTACTTTTGAGTAAAATTGAAATGTATACTTCCTTTAATGTCAGAGCACTGTATGCCCTGAAAATCAACTTTTTTAAATTGAAGACCTCTGTGATGTAACAGATCTCCAACATTTCAGAATCATATGGGGAGTAATGTTAAGATGTTTTCATCAGGTTTGCATGCAGTACTTCTGAGTAAAATTGAAATTTATGCTTCTTTTAATGACAGAGCATTGTATGTACTGAGAAATCAACTTTTTTCTCTTGAACAGCACAGTGATATAACAGCTCTCAAATATCTCAGTATCAGTTGTGGAGTAACGTTAAGATGTTTCCATCAGGTTTGCTTGCAATGCTTTTGAGTAAAATTGAAATGTATACTTCTTTTAATGTCAGAACACTGTATGCACTGAGAAATCAACTTTTTAATCTTGAACAGCTCAGTGATATAACAACTCTCAAACATCTCAGAGTGATATGGGGAGTAATGTTAGGATATTTCCATTTGGTTTTCATGCAGTACTTTTGAGGAAAATTGAAAGTTACACTTCTTTTAAGGTCAGAGCACTGTATGCACTGAGAAATCAGCTTTTTTATCTTGAACAGCTCAGTGATATCACAGCTCTCAACATATCAGAATTATATGGGGAGTATTGTTAAGATGTTTCCATCAGGTTTGCATGCAGTACTTTTGAGTAAAATTGAAATGTATGCTTCTTTTAATGTCAGAGGATTCTATGCACTGAGAAATCAACTTTTTTATCTTGAACAGCACAGTGATATAACAGCTCTGAAAAATCTGAGAGTCATGTGGGGAGTAATGTTAAAATGTATCCATCAGGTTTGCATGCAGTACTTTTGAGTAAAATTGAAATGTATGCTTCTTTTAATGTCAGAGGATTCTATGCACTGAGAAATCAACTTTTTTATCTTGAACAGCACAGTGATATAACAGCTCTCAAACATGTCAGAATCAGATTGGGAGTAATGTTAAGATGTTTCCATTAGGTTTGCATACAGTACTGTTGAGTAAAATTGAAATGTATTCTTCTTTTAATGTCAGAGCACGGTAAGCACTGAGAAATCAACTTTTTTTATCTTGAACAGCTCAGTGATATAACAACTCTCAATAATCTCAGAATCATGTGGGCAGTAATGTTAAGATATTTCCATTAGGTTTGCATGCAGTACGTTTGAGTAAAATTGAAATGTATACTTCTTTACATGTTAGAACAATGTAGGAACTGAGAAATCAACTTTTTTATCTTGAACAGCTCGGTGATATAACAACTCTCAAACAGCTCAGAATGATATGGGGAAGTTGTTAAGCTGTTTCCATTAGGTTTGCATGCAGTACTTTTGAGTAAAGTTTAAATGTATACTTCTTAGAATGTCAGTGCACTGTATGGTGAGAGAAATCAACTTTTTTATATTGAAGAGCTCTGTGATGTAACAGCTCTCACACATTTCAGAATCACAGTGGGAGTAATGTTAATATGTTTACATCAGGTTTGCATGCCGTACTTTTGAGTAAAATTGAAATGTATGCTTCTTTTAATATCAGAGCCCTGTATTCACTGAGAAAACAACTTTGTTATCTGGCACAGCACAGTGATATAACAGCTCTCAAACATCTCAGAATGATATGGGGAGTAATGTTAAGATGTATTCATCATATTTGAATGCAGTACTTTTGAGTAAAATTGAAATGAATACTTCTTTAAATGTCAGAGCACTGTGTGCAATGAGAGATCAACTCTTTTCTCTTGAAGAGCTCAGTGATATAATAGCTCTGAAACATCTCAGAATCATAGGTGGAATAATGTTAAGATGTTTCCATTAGGTTTGCATGGAGTACTTTTGAGTAAAATTGAAATTTACACTTCTTTTAATGTCAGAGCACTGTATGCACTGAGAAATCAGCTTTTTTATCTTGAATAGCTCAGTGATATCACAGCTCTCAAACTTCTCAGAATTATATGGGGGTAGTGTAAAGATGTTTCCATCAGGTTTGCATGGAGTACTTTTGAGTAAATTTGAAATACATACTTCTTTTAATGTCGGAGCACTGTATACACAGAGAAATGAACTTTTTATATATGAAATGCTCTGTGATATAACAGATCTCAAACATCTCAGAATCATATGGGGAGTAATGTTAAGATCTTTCCGTCAGGTTTGCAGTCAGTACATTTGAGTAAAATTTAAAAGTACACTTTTCTTAATGTCAGAGTACTGCATGCACTGAGAAATCAACTTTTTTAATCTTGAAGAGTTCCGTGCTATAACTGCTTTCAAACATCTCAGAATCATGTGGGGAGTAATGTTAAGATGTTTCCATCAGGTTTGCATGCAGTACTTTTGAGTAAAATTTAAATGTATACTTCTTTTAATCTTGGAGCACTGTATGCACTGAGAAATTAACTTTTTTATCTTGAACAGCTGAGTGATATAACAGCTCTCAAGCATCTCAGAATCATATGGGGAATATTGTAAAGATGTTTCCATCAGGTTTCCATGCTGTACTTTTCAGTAAAATTGAAATGTATACTTCTTTTAATGTCAGAACACTGTATGTACTGAGAAATCAACTTGTTTTTATCTTGAAGAGCTCAGTGATATATCAGCTCTCAAACATCACAGAATCATGTGGGGAGTAATGTTAAAATGTATCCATTAGGTTTGCATGCAGTACTTTTGAGTAAAATTGAAATGTATACTTCTTTTCTTGTCAGAGTACTGCATGCACTGAGAAATCAACTTTTTGAACTTGAAGAGCCCTGTTATATAACAGTTGTCAAACATCTCAGAATCATATTGGGAGTAATGTTAAGATGTTTCCATCAGATTTGCATGCAGTACTTTTGAGAATAATTGAAATACATACTTCTTTTCATGTCAGAGCAGTGTATGCACAGAGAAAACAACTTTTTTATATTGAAGAGCTCTGTGATGTAACAGCTCTCACACATTTCAGAATCAGAGTGGGAGTAATGTTAATATGATTCCATCAGGTTTGCATGCCGTACTTTTGAGTAAAATTGAAATGTATACTTCTTTAAATGTCAGAGCCCTGTTTACACTGAGAAATCAACTTTGTTATCTTTAACAGCACAGTGATATAGCAGCTCTCAAACATCTCAGAATGATATGGGGGTAATGTTAAGCTGTATCCATCATATTTGAATGCAGTACTTTTGAGTAAAATTGAAATGAATACTTCTTTAAATGTCAGAGCACTGTGTGCAAGGAGAAATCAACTCTTTTCTCCTGAAGAGCTCAGTGATATAACAGCTCTGAAACATCTCAGAATCATATGTGGAATAATGTTAAGATGCTTCCATCAGATTTGCATGCAGTACTTTTGAGAATAATTGAAATACATACTTCTTTTCATGTCAGAGCAATGTATGCACAGAGAAATCAACTTTTTTATATTGAAGAGCTCTGTGATGTAACAGCTCTCACACATTTCAGAATCAGAGTGGGAGTAATGTTAATATGATTCCATCCGGTTTGCATGCCGTACGTTTGAGTAAAATTGAAATGTATACTTCTTTTAATTTCAGAGCCCTGTTTTCACTGAGAAATCAACTTTTTTATCTTTAACAGCACAGTGATATAGCAGCTCTCAAACATCTCAGAATGATATGGGGGTAATGTTAAGCTGTATCCATCATATTTGAATGCAGTACTTTTGAGTAAAATTGAAATGAATACTTCTTTAAATGTCAGAGCACTGTGTGCAAGGAGAAATCAACTCTTTTCTCCTGAAGAGCTCAGTGATATAACAGCTCTGAAACATCTCAGAATCATATGTGGAATAATGTTAAGATGTTTCCATCAGATTTGCAGCCATTACATTCGAGTAAAATTGAAAAGTACACTTTTCTTTATGTCAGAATAATGCATGCAGAGAGAAATCAACTTTTTTATCTTACAGAGCACTGTGATATATCAGCTCTCAAACATCTCAGAATTTTATGGGGAGTAATGTTAAGATGTTTCCATCAGGTTTGCATGCAGTACTTTTGAGAATAATTGAAATACATACTTCTTTTCATGTCAGAGCAGTGTATGCACAGAGAAATCAACTTTTTTATATTGAAGAGCTCTGTGATGTAACAGCTCTCACACATTTCAGAATCAGAGTGGGAGTAATGTTAATATGATTCCATCAGGTTTGCATGCCGTACTTTTGAGTAAAATTGAAATGTATACTTCTTTTCTTGTCAGAGTACTGCATGCACTGAGAAATCAACTTTTTGAACTTGAAGAGCTCTGTGATATAACAGATCTCAAACATCTCAGAATCATATGGGGAGTAATGTTAAGATGTTTCCATCAGGTTTGCATGCAGTACTTTTGAGTAAAATGAAATGTATACTTCCTTTAATGTCAGAGCAGTGTATGCACAGAGAAATCAACTTTTTTATATTGAAGAGCTCTGTGATGTAACAGCTCTCACACATTTCAGAATCAGAGTGGGAGTAATGTTAATATGATTCCATCAGGTTTGCATGCCGTACTTTTGAGTAAAATTGAAATGTATACTTCTTTTAATTTCAGAGCCCTGTTTTCACTGAGAAATCAACTTTGTTATCTTTAACAGCACAGTGATATAACAGCTCTCAAACATCTCAGAATGATATGGGGAGTAATGTTAAGATGTATCCATCATATTTGAATGCAGTACTTTTGAGTAAAATTGAAATGAATCCTTCTTTAAATGTCAGAGCACTGTGTGCAATGAGAAATCAACTCTTTTCTCCTGAAGAGCTCAGTGATATAACAGCTCTGAAACATCTCAGAATCATATGTGGAATAATGTTAAGATGTTTCCATCAGATTTGCAGTCATTACATTTGAGTAAAATTGAAAAATAAACTTTTCTTTATGTCAGAGTACTGCATGCACAGAGAAATCAACTTTTTTTTTATCTTCCAGAGCTCTATGATATATCAGCTCTCAAACATCTCAGAATTTTATGCGGAGTAATGTAAAGATGTTTCCATCAGGTTTGCATGCAGTACTTTTGAGTAAAATTGAAATGTATACTTCCTTTAATGTCAGAGCACTGTATGCCCTGAAAATCAACTTTTTTAAATTGAAGACCTCTGTGATGTAACAGATCTCCAACATTTCAGAATCATATGGGGAGTAATGTTAAGATGTTTTCATCAGGTTTGCATGCAGTACTTCTGAGTAAAATTGAAATTTATGCTTCTTTTAATGACAGAGCATTGTATGTACTGAGAAATCAACTTTTTTCTCTTGAACAGCACAGTGATATAACAGCTCTCAAATATCTCAGTATCAGTTGTGGAGTAACGTTAAGATGTTTCCATCAGGTTTGCTTGCAATGCTTTTGAGTAAAATTGAAATGTATACTTCTTTTAATGTCAGAACACTGTATGCACTGAGAAATCAACTTTTTAATCTTGAACAGCTCAGTGATATAACAACTCTCAAACATCTCAGAGTGATATGGGGAGTAATGTTAGGATATTTCCATTTGGTTTTCATGCAGTACTTTTGAGGAAAATTGAAAGTTACACTTCTTTTAAGGTCAGAGCACTGTATGCACTGAGAAATCAGCTTTTTTATCTTGAACAGCTCAGTGATATCACAGCTCTCAACATATCAGAATTATATGGGGAGTATTGTTAAGATGTTTCCATCAGGTTTGCATGCAGTACTTTTGAGTAAAATTGAAATGTATGCTTCTTTTAATGTCAGAGGATTCTATGCACTGAGAAATCAACTTTTTTATCTTGAACAGCACAGTGATATAACAGCTCTGAAAAATCTGAGAGTCATGTGGGGAGTAATGTTAAAATGTATCCATCAGGTTTGCATGCAGTACTTTTGAGTAAAATTGAAATGTATGCTTCTTTTAATGTCAGAGCACTGTGTGCAAGGAGAAATCAACTCTTTTCTCCTGAAGAGCTCAGTGATATAACAGCTCTGAAACATCTCAGAATCATATGTGGAATAATGTTAAGATGCTTCCATCAGATTTGCATGCAGTACTTTTGAGAATAATTGAAATACATACTTCTTTTCATGTCAGAGCAATGTATGCACAGAGAAATCAACTTTTTTATATTGAAGAGCTCTGTGATGTAACAGCTCTCACACATTTCAGAATCAGAGTGGGAGTAATGTTAATATGATTCCATCCGGTTTGCATGCCGTACGTTTGAGTAAAATTGAAATGTATACTTCTTTTAATTTCAGAGCCCTGTTTTCACTGAGAAATCAACTTTTTTATCTTTAACAGCACAGTGATATAGCAGCTCTCAAACATCTCAGAATGATATGGGGGTAATGTTAAGCTGTATCCATCATATTTGAATGCAGTACTTTTGAGTAAAATTGAAATGAATACTTCTTTAAATGTCAGAGCACTGTGTGCAAGGAGAAATCAACTCTTTTCTCCTGAAGAGCTCAGTGATATAACAGCTCTGAAACATCTCAGAATCATATGTGGAATAATGTTAAGATGTTTCCATCAGATTTGCAGCCATTACATTCGAGTAAAATTGAAAAGTACACTTTTCTTTATGTCAGAATAATGCATGCAGAGAGAAATCAACTTTTTTATCTTACAGAGCACTGTGATATATCAGCTCTCAAACATCTCAGAATTTTATGGGGAGTAATGTTAAAATGTTTCCATCAGGTTTGCATGCAGTACTTTTGAGTAAAATGAAATGTATACTTCCTTTAATGTCAGAGCAGTGTATGCACAGAGAAATCAACTTTTTTATATTGAAGAGCTCTGTGATGTAACAGCTCTCACACATTTCAGAATCAGAGTGGGAGTAATGTTAATATGATTCCATCAGGTTTGCATGCCGTACTTTTGAGTAAAATTGAAATGTATACTTCTTTTAATTTCAGAGCCCTGTTTTCACTGAGAAATCAACTTTGTTATCTTTAACAGCACAGTGATATAGCAGCTCTCAAACATCTCAGAATGATATGGGGGTAATGTTAAGCTGTATCCATCATATTTGAATGCAGTACTTTTGAGTAAAATTGAAATGAATACTTCTTTAAATGTCAGAGCACTGTGTGCAAGGAGAAATCAACTCTTTTCTCCTGAAGAGCTCAGTGATATAACAGCTCTGAAACATCTCAGAATCATATGTGGAATAATGTTAAGATGTTTCCATCAGATTTGCAGTCATTACATTTGAGTAAAATTGAAAAATAAACTTTTCTTTATGTCAGAGTACTGCATGCACAGAGAAATCAACTTTTTTTTTATCTTCCAGAGCTCTATGATATATCAGCTCTCAAACATCTCAGAATTTTATGCGGAGTAATGTAAAGATGTTTCCATCAGGTTTGCATGCAGTACTTTTGAGTAAAATTGAAATGTATACTTCCTTTAATGTCAGAGCACTGTATGCCCTGAAAATCAACTTTTTTAAATTGAAGACCTCTGTGATGTAACAGATCTCCAACATTTCAGAATCATATGGGGAGTAATGTTAAGATGTTTTCATCAGGTTTGCATGCAGTACTTCTGAGTAAAATTGAAATTTATGCTTCTTTTAATGACAGAGCATTGTATGTACTGAGAAATCAACTTTTTTCTCTTGAACAGCACAGTGATATAACAGCTCTCAAATATCTCAGTATCAGTTGTGGAGTAACGTTAAGATGTTTCCATCAGGTTTGCTTGCAATGCTTTTGAGTAAAATTGAAATGTATACTTCTTTTAATGTCAGAACACTGTATGCACTGAGAAATCAACTTTTTAATCTTGAACAGCTCAGTGATATAACAACTCTCAAACATCTCAGAGTGATATGGGGAGTAATGTTAGGATATTTCCATTTGGTTTTCATGCAGTACTTTTGAGGAAAATTGAAAGTTACACTTCTTTTAAGGTCAGAGCACTGTATGCACTGAGAAATCAGCTTTTTTATCTTGAACAGCTCAGTGATATCACAGCTCTCAACATATCAGAATTATATGGGGAGTATTGTTAAGATGTTTCCATCAGGTTTGCATGCAGTACTTTTGAGTAAAATTGAAATGTATGCTTCTTTTAATGTCAGAGGATTCTATGCACTGAGAAATCAACTTTTTTATCTTGAACAGCACAGTGATATAACAGCTCTGAAAAATCTGAGAGTCATGTGGGGAGTAATGTTAAAATGTATCCATCAGGTTTGCATGCAGTACTTTTGAGTAAAATTGAAATGTATGCTTCTTTTAATGTCAGAGGATTCTAGGAACTGAGAAATGAACTTTTTTATCTTGAACAGCTCAGTGATATAACAGCTCTCAAACATGTCAGAATCAGATTGGGAGTAATGTTAAGATGTTTCCATTAGGTTTGCATACAGTACTGTTGAGTAAAATTGAAATGTATTCTTCTTTTAATGTCAGAGCACGGTAAGCACTGAGAAATCAACTTTTTTTATCTTGAACAGCTCAGTGATATAACAACTCTCAATAATCTCAGAATCATGTGGGCAGTAATGTTAAGATATTTCCATTAGGTTTGCATGCAGTACTTTTGAGTAAAATTGAAATGTATACTTCTTTACATGTTAGAACAATGTAGGAACTGAGAAATCAACTTTTTTATCTTGAACAGCTCGGTGATATAACAACTCTCAAACAGCTCAGAATGATATGGGGAAGTTGTTAAGCTGTTTCCATTAGGTTTGCATGCAGTACATTTGATTAAGATTGAAATGTATGCTTCTTTTAAGGTCAGAGCACTGTATGCACTGAGAAATCAACTTTTTTATCTTGAACAGCACAGTGATATAACTGCTCTCAAACATCTCAGAATGATATGTGGAGTAATGTTAAGATGTTTCCATCAGGTTTGCATGCAGTACTTTTGAGTAAAATAGAAATGTATTCTTCTTTTAATGTCAGAGCACTGTATGCCCTGAAAAATCAACTTTTTCATCTCGAACAGCTCAGTGATATAACAGCTCTGAAAAATCTGAGAGTCATGTGGGGAGTAATGTTAAAATGTATCCATCAGGTTTGCATGCAGTACTTTTGAGTAAAATTGAAATGTATGCTTCTTTTAATGTCAGAGGATTCTATGCACTGAGAAATCAGCTTTTTTATCTTGAACAGCACAGTGATATAACAGCTCTCAAACATGTCAGAATCAGATTGGGAGTAATGTTAAGATGTTTCCATTAGGTTTGCATACAGTACTGTTGAGTAAAATTGAAATGTATTCTTCTTTTAATGTCAGAGCACGGTAAGCACTGAGAAATCAACTTTTTTTATCTTGAACAGCTCAGTGATATAACAACTCTCAATAATCTCAGAATCATGTGGGCAGTAATGTTAAGATATTTCCATTAGGTTTGCATGCAGTACGTTTGAGTAAAATTGAAATGTATACTTCTTTACATGTTAGAACAATGTAGGAACTGAGAAATCAACTTTTTTATCTTGAACAGCTCAGTGATAGAAGAACTCTCAAACATCTCAGAATGATATGGGGAGTGATGTTAAGATGTTCCCATTAGGTTTGCATGCAGTACTGTTGAGTAAGATTGAAATGTATGCTTCTTTAAATGTCAGAGCACTGTATGCACTGATGTTTGAGATCTGTTATATCACTGAGCTGTTCAACTTTTTCATCTTGAACAGCTCAGTGATATAACAGATCTCAAACATCTCAGAATTATATGGGGAGTAATGTTAAGATGTTTCCATCAGGTTGCATGCAGTACTTTTGAGAATAATTGAAATACATACTTCTTTTCATGTCAGAGCAGTGTATGCACAGAGTTATCAACTTTTTTATATTGAAGAGCTCTGTGATGTAACAGCTCTCACACATTTCAGAATCACAGTGGGAGTAATGTTAATATGTTTACATCAGGTTTGCATGCCGTACTTTTGAGTAAAATTGAAATGTATGCTTCTTTTAATGTTAGAGCCCTGTTTTCACTGAGAAATCAACTTTGTTATCTTTAACAGCACAGTGATATAACAGCTCTCAAACATCTCAGAATGATATGGGGAGTAATGTTAAGCTGTATCCATCATATTTGAATGCAGTACTTTTGAGTAAAATTGAAATGAATACTTCTTTAAATGTCAGAGCACTGTGTGGAAGGAGAAATCAACTCTTTTCTCTTGAAGAGCTCAGTGATATAACAGCTCTGAAACATCTCAGAATCATATGTGGAATAATGTTAAGATGTTTCCATCAGATTTGAAGCCATTACATTCGAGTAAAATTGAAAAGTACACTTTTCTTTATGTCAGAATACTGCATGCAGAGAGAAATCAACTTTTTTATCTTACAGAGCACTGTGATATATCAGCTCTCAAACATCTCAGAATTTCATGGGGAGTAATGTTAAGATGTTTCCATCAGGTTTGCATGCAGTACTTTTGAGTAAAATTGAAATGTATACTTCCTTTAATGTCAGAGCACTGTATGCCCTGAAAAATCAACTTTTTCATCTTGAACAGCTCAGTGATATAACAGCTCTCAAACATCTCAGAATCATGTGGGGAGTGATCTTAAGATGTTTCCATTAGGTTTGCATGCAGTACTTTTGAGTAAAATTGAAATGTATACTTCTTTTAATGTCAGAGCACTGTATGCACTGAGAAATCAACTTTTTTATCTTGAACAGCTCAGTGATATAACAGCTCTCAAACATCTCAGAATCATATGGGGAGTAATGTTAAGATGTTTCCATCAGGTTTGCATGCAGTACTTTTGAGTAAAATTGAAATGTATACTTCTTTTTATGTCAGAGTACTGCATGCAGTGAGAAATCAACTTTTTGAACTTGAAGAGCTCTGTGATATAACAGCTCTCAAACATCTCAGAATCATATGGGGAGTAATGTTAAGATGTTTCCATGAGGTTTGCATGCAGTACTTTTGAGTAAAATTGAAATTTACACTTCTTTTAATGTCTGAGCCTGTATGCACTGACAATTCAACTTTTTCATCTTGAACAGCTCAGTGATATAACAATTCTCAATCATTGCAGAATCATATGGGGAGTAATGTTAACATGTTTCCATCGGGTTTGCACACAGTACTTTTGAGTAAAATTGAAATGTATACTTCTTTTCTTGTCAGAGTACTGCATGCACTGAGAAATCAACTTTGTGAACTTGAAGAGCTCTGTGATATAACAGCTGTCAAACATCTCAGAATCATGTGGGGAGTAATGTTAAGATGTTTCCATGTGGTTTGCATGCAGTACTTCTGAGTGAAATTGAAATGCATGCTTATTTTAATGACAGAGCACTGTACGCACTGAGAATTCAACTTTTTTTTATCTTGAACAGCTCAGTGATATAACAGCTCTCAAACATTTCAGAATCATATGGGGAGTAATGTTAAGATGTTTCCATCAGGTTTGCATGCAGTACTTTTGAGTAAAGTTTAAATGTATACTTCTTATAATGTCAGAGCACTGTATGCAGAGAGAAATCAACTTTTTTATCCTGAGAAGCTCAGTGATATAACAACTCTCAAACATTTCAGAATCACAGTGGGAGTAATGTTATGATGTTTCCATCAGGTTTTCATGCAGTACTTTTGAGTAAAATTGAAATGTATACTTCTTTTAATGTCAGAGCACTGTATGCACTGAGAAATCAACTTTTTTATCTTGAACAGCTCAGTGATATAACAGCTCTCAAACATCTCAGAATCATATGGGGAGTAATGTTAAGATGTTTCCATCAGGTTTGAATGCAGTACTTTTGAGTAAAATTGAAATGTATACTTCTTTTAATGTCAGAGCACTGTATGCACTGAGAAATCAACTTTTTTATCTGGAAGAGCACAGTGATATAACAGCTCTCAAACATCTCAGAATCATATGGGGAGTAATGTTAAGATGTTTCCATTAGGTTTTCATGCAGTACTATTGAGTAAAATTGAAATTCACACTTCTTTTAATGTCAGAGCACTGTATGCACTGAGAAATCAGCTTTTTTATCTTGAACAGCTCAGTGATATGACAGCTCTCAAACATCTCAGAATTATATGGGGGTAATGTAAAGATGTTTCCATCAGGTTTGCATGGAGTACTTTTGAGTAAATTTGAAATACATACTTCTTTTAATGTCAGAGCTCTGTATACACAGAGAAATCAACTTTTTATATATGAAGAGCTCTGTGATATAACAGATCTCAAACATCTCAGAATCATATGGGGAGTAATGTTAAGATCTTTCCGTCAGGTTTGCAGTCAGTACATTTGAGTAAAATTTAAAAGTACACTTTTCTTAATGTCAGAGTACTGCATGCACTGAGAAATCAACTTTTTTAATCTTGAAGAGTTCTGTGATATAACTGCTTTCAAACATCTCAGAGTCATGTGGGGAAAATGTTAAGATGCTTCCATCAGGTTTGCATGCAGTACTTTTGAGCAAAATTGAAATGTATACTTCTTTTAATCTCAGAGCACTGGATGCACTGAGAAATTAACTTTTTTATCTTGAACAACTGAGTGATATAACAGCTCTCAAGCATCTCAGAATGATATGGGGAATATTGTAAAGATGTTTCCATCAGGTTTCCATGCTGCACTTTTCAGTAAAATTGAAATGTGTACTTCTTTTAATGTCAGAACACTGTATGTACTGAGAAATCAACTTTTTTTTATCTTGAAGAGCTCTGTGATATAACAGCTCTCAAACATTTCAGAATCATGTGGGGAGTAATGTTAAGATGTTTCCATTAGGTTTGCATGCAGTACTTTTGAGTAAAATTGAAATGTATGCTTCTTTTCTTGTCAGAGTACTGCATGCACTGAGAAATCAACTTTTTGAACTTGAAGAGCTCTGTGATATAACAGATCTCAAACATCTCAGAATCATATTGGGAGTAATGTTAAGATGTTTCCATCAGGTTTGCATGCAGTAATTTTGAGTAAAATTTAAATGTATGCTTCTTTTAATGTCAGAGCACTGTAGGCACTGAGAAATCAACTTTTTTATCTTGAACAGCTCAGTGATATAACAATTTCCAATCATTTCAGAATCATATGGCGAGTAATGTTAAAATGTTTCCATCATGTTTGCATTCAGTACTTTTGAGTAAAATTTAAATGTATACTTCTTTAAATATCAGAGCACTGAATGCACCGAGAAATCAACTTTTTGATCTTGAAGAGCTCTGTGATATAACAGCTCTCAAACATCACAGAATCATATGGGGAGTAATGTTAAGATGTTTCCATCATGTTTGCATGCAGTACTTTTGAGTATAATTGAAATACATACTTCTTTTAATGTCAGAGAAGTGTATGCAAGAGAAATCAACTTATTTATCTTGAACAGCTCAGTGATGTAACAGCTCTCAAACATTTCAGAATCATAGTGGGAGTAATGTTAATATGTTTCCATCAGGTTTGCATGCAGTACTTTTGAGTAAAATTGAAATGTATGCTTCTTTTAATGTCAGAGCACTGTATGCACTGAGAAATCAACTTTTTTATCTTGAACAGCACAGTGATATAACAGCTCTCAAACATCTCAGAATGATATGGGGAGTAATGTTAAGATGTATCCATCATATTTGAATGCAGTACTTTTGAGTAAAATTGAAATGAATACTTCTTTAAATGTCAGAGCACTGTGTGCAAGGAGAAATCAACTCTTTTCTACTGAAGAGCTCAGTGATATAACAGCTTTGAAACGTCTCAGAATCATATGTGGAATAATGTTAAGATGTTTCCATCAGATTTGCAGCCATTACATTCGAGTAAAATTGAAAAGTACACTTTTCTTTATGTCAGAATAATGCATGCAGAGAGAAATCAACTTTTTTATCTTCCAGAGCTCTGTGATATATCAGCTCTCAAACATCTCAGAATTATATGGGGAGTAATGTTAAGATGTTTCCATCAGGTTTGCATGCAGTACTTTTGAGTAAAATTGAAATGTATACTTCTTTTAATGTCAGAGCACTGTATGCACTGAGAAATCAACTTTTTTATCTTGAACAGCTCAGTGATATAACAATTCTCAATCATCTCAGAATCATATGGGGAGTAATGTTAAGATGTTTCCATCAGGTTTGCATGCAGTACTTTTGAGTAAAATTTAAATGTATACTTCTTATAATGTCAGAGCACTGTATGCAGAGAGAAATCAACTTTTTTATCCTGAGGAGCTCAGTGATATAACAGCTCTCAAACATTTCAGAATCACAGTGGGAGTAATGTTAATATGTTTCCATCAGGTTTGCATGCAGTACTTTTGAGTAAAATTGAAATGTATGCTTCTTTTAATGTCAGAGTACTGTATGCACTGAGAAATCAACTTTATTATCTTGAACAGCACAGTGATATAACTGCTGTCCAACATCTCAGAATGATATGGGTAGTAATGTTAAGATGTTTCCATCAGGTTTGCATGCAGTACTTTTGAGTAAAATTGAAATGTATACTTCTTTTAATGTCAGAGCACTGTATGCACTGAAAAATCAGCTTTTTTATCTTGAAGAGCTCAGTGATATAACAGCTCTCAAACATCTCAGAATCATCTCGGGAGTGATCTTAAGATGTTTCCATCAGATTTGCATGCAGTACTTTTGAGTAAAATTGAAATGTATAGTTCTTTTAATGTCAGAGCACTGTATGCCCTGACAAATCAACTTTTTCATCTTGAACAGCTCAGTGATATAACAGCTCTCAAACATCTCAGAGTGATATGGGGAGTAATGTTAAGATGTTTCCATTAGGTTTTCATGCAGTACTTTTGAGGAAAATTGAAATTTACACTTCTTTTAATGTCAGAGCACTGTATGCACTGAGAAATCAACTTTATTATCTTGAACAGCTCAGTGATATAACAGCTCTCAAACATCTCAGAATCATATGGGGAGTAATGTTAAGATGTTTCCATCAGGTTTGCATGCAGTACTTTTGAGTAAAATTGAAATGTATACTTCTTTTAATGTCAGAGCACTGTATGCACTGAGAAATCAACTTTTTTATCTTGAACAGCTCAGTGATATAACAACTCTCAAACATCTCAGAATCATATGGGGAGTAATGTTAAGATGTTTCCATCAGGTTTGCATGCAGTACTTTTGAGTAAAATTGAAATGTATACTTCTTTTAATGTCAGAGCACTGTATGCAAGAGAAATCAACTCTTTTCTCCTGAAGAGCTCAGTGATATAACAGCTCTGAAACATCTCAGAATCATATGTGGAATAATGTTAAGATGTTTCCATCAGGTTTGCATGCAGTACTTTTGAGTAAAATTGAAAAGTACACTTTTCTTTATGTCAGAGTACTGCATATACAGAAAAATCAACTTTTTTATCTTCCAGAGCTCTCTGATATATCAGCTCTCAAACATCTCAGAATTATATGGGGAGTAATGTTAAGATGTTTCCATCATGTTTGCATGCAGTACTTTTGAGTATAATTGAAATACATACTTCTTTTAATGTCAGAGCAGTGTATGCACAGAGAAATCAACTTTTTTATATTGAAGAGCTCTGTGATGTAACAGCTCTCAAACATTTCAGAATCATAGTGGGAGTAATGTTAAGATGTTTCCATCAGGTTTGCATGCAGTACTTTTGAGTAAAATTGAAATGTATACTTCTTTTAATGTCAGAGCACTGCATGCACTGAGAAATCAACTTTTTCATCTTGAAGAGCTCTGTGATATAACAGCTCTCAAACATCTCAGAATCATATGGGGAGTAATGTTAAGATGTTTCCATGAGGTTTGCATGCAGTACATCTGTGTAAAATGGAAATGTATGCTTATTTTAATGTCAGAGCACTGTATGCACTGACAATTCAACTTTTTCATCTTGAACAGCTCAGTGATATAACAATTCTCAATCCTTTCAGAATCATATGGCGAGTAATGTTAAGATGTTTCCATCATGTTTGCATTCAGTACTTTTGAGTAAAATTTAAATGTATACTTCTTTTAATGTCAGAGCACTGTATGCACTGCGAAATCAACTTTTTTATCCTGAGGAGCTCAGTGATATAACAACTCTCAAACATTTCAGAATCACAGTGGGAGTAATGTTATGATGTTTCCATCAGGTTTGCATGCAGTACTTTTGAGTAAAATTGAAATGTATGCTTCTTTTAATGTCAGAGCACTGTATGCCCTGAGAAATCAACTTTTTTATCTTGAACAGCTCAGTGATATAACAGCTCTCAAACATCTCAGAATCATATGGGGAGTAATGTTAAGATGTTTCCATCAGGTTTGCATGCAGTACTTTTGAGTAAAATTGAAATGTATACTTCTTTTAATGTCAGAGCACTGTATGCACTGAGAAATCAACTCTTTTATCTTGAAGAGCTCAGTGATATAACAGCTCTCAAACATCTCAGAATCATATGGGGAGTAATGTTAAGATGTTTCCATTAGGTTTTCATGCAGTACTTTTGAGTAAAATTGAAATTTACACTTCTTTTAATGTCAGAGCACTGTATGCACTGAGAAATCAGCTTTTTTATCTTGAACAGCTCAGTGATATCACAGCTCTCAAACATCTCAGAATTATATGGGGAGTAATGTTAAGATGTTTCCATCAGGTTTGCATGCAGTACTTTTGAGTAAAATTGAAATGTATACTTCTTTTAATGTCAGAGCACTGTATGCACTGAGAAATCAACTTTTTATATATGAAGAGCTCTGTGATATAACAGCTCTCAAACATCTCAGAATCATATGGGGAGTAATGTTAAGATGTTTCCATCAGGTTTGCAGTCAGTTCATTTGAGTAAAATTGAAAAGTACACTTTTCTTAATGTCAGAGTACTGCATGCACTGAGAAATCAACTTTTTTATCTTGAAGAGCTCTGTGATATAACAGCTCTCAAACATCTCAGAATCATGTGGGGAGTAATGTTAAGATGTTTCCATCAGGTTTGCATGCAGTACTTTTGAGTAAAATTTAAATGTATACTTCTTTTAATGTCAGAGCACTGTATGCACTGAGAAATTAACTCTATTATCTTGAGAAGCTAAGTGATATAACAGCTCTCAATCATCTCAGAATCATATGGGGAATAATGTTAAGATGTTTCCATCAGGTTTGCATGCAGTACTTTTGAGTAAAATTGAAATGTATACTTCTTTTAATGTCAGAACACTGTATGCACTGAGAAATCAACTTTTTTATCTTGAAGAGCTCAGTGATATAACAGCTCTCAAACATCTCAGAATCATGTGGGGAGTAATGTTAAGATGTTTCCATTAGGTTTGCATGCAGTACTTTTGAGTAAAATTGAAATGTATACTTCTTTTAATGTCAGAGCACTGTATGCACTGAGAAATCAACTTTTTTATCTTGAAGAGCTCTGTGATATAACAGCTCTCAAACATCTCAGAATCATGTGGGGAGTAATGTTAAGATGTTTCCATCAGGTTTGCATGCAGTACTTTTGAGTAAAATTGAAATGTATGCTTCTTTTAATGTCAGAGCACTGTATGCACTGAGAAATCAACTTTTTTATCTTGAACAGCTCAGTGATATAACAATTCTCAATCATTTCAGAATCATATGGGGAGTAATGTTAAGATGTTTCCATCAGGTTTGCATGCAGTACTTTTGAGTAAAATTTAAATGTATACTTCTTTTAATGTCAGAGCACTGCATGCACTGAGAAATCAACTTTTTGATCTTGAAGAGCTCTGTGATATAACAGCTCTCAAACATCACAGAATCATATGGGGAGTGATCTTAAGATGTTTCCATGAGGTTTGCATGCAGTACTTTTGAGTAAAATTGAAATGTATGCTTCTTTTAATGTCAGAGCACTGTATGCACTGACAATTCAACTTTTTCATCTTGAACAGCTCAGTGATATAACAATTCTCAATCCTTTCAGAATCA
The DNA here is from genome assembly GCF_963921235.1 of Mobula hypostoma. NCBI lineage: Eukaryota > Metazoa > Chordata > Chondrichthyes > Myliobatiformes > Myliobatidae > Mobula > Mobula hypostoma. The sequence goes on from NC_086104.1 coordinate 114,389,615, forward strand.
TATGGCGAGTAATGTTAAGATGTTTCCATCAGGTTTGCATGCAGTACTTTTGAGTAAAGTTTAAATGTATACTTCTTATAATGTCAGAGCACTGTATGCAGAGAGAAATCAACTTTTTTATATTGAAGAGCTCTGTGATGTAACAGCTCTCAAACATTTCAGAATCACCGTGGGAGTAATGTTAATATGTTTCCATCAGGTTTGCATGCCGTACTTTTGAGTAAAATTGAAATGTATGCTTCTTTTAATGTCAGAGCCCTGTATTCACTGAGAAATCAACTTTGTTATCTTGAACAGCACAGTGATATAACAGCTCTCAAACATCTCAGAATGATATGGGGAGTAATGTTAAGATGTATCCATCATATTTGAATGCAGTACTTTTGAGTAAAATTGAAATGTATACTTCTTTTAATGTCAGAGCACTGTATGCTCTGAGCAATCAACTTTTTTATCTTGAACAGCTCAGTGATATAACAGCTCTCAAACATCTCAGAATCATATGGGGAGTAATGTTAAGATGTTTCCATTAGGTTTGCATGCAGTACTTTTGACTAAAATTGAAATTTACACTTCTTTTAATGTCAGAGCACTCTATCCACTGAGAAATCAGCTTTTTTATCTTGAAGAGCTCTGTGATATAACAGCTCTCAAACATCTCAGAATTATATGGGGAGTAATGTTAAGATGTTTCCATCAGGTTTGCATGCAGTACTTTTGAGTAAAATTGAAATAAATACTTCTTTTAATGTCAGAGCACTGTATACACAGAGAAATCAACTTTTTATATATGAAGAGCTCTGTGATATAACAGCTCTCAAACATCTCAGAATCATATGGGGAGTAATGTTAAGATGTTTCCATCAGGTTTGCAGTCAGTTCATTTGAGTAAAATTGAAAAGTACACTTTTCTTAATGTCAGAGTACTGCATGCACTGAGAAATCAACTTTTTTATCTTGAAGAGCTCTGTGACATAACAGCTCTCAAACATCTCAGAATCATGTGGGGAGTAATGTTAAGATGTTTCCATCAGGTTTGCATGCAGTACTTTTGAGTAAAATTTAAATGTATACTTCTTTTAATGTCAGAGCACTGTATGCACTGAGAAATCAACTTTTTTATCTTGAACAGCTCAGTGATATAACAGCTCTCAAACATCTCAGAATCATATGGGGAGTAATGTTAAGATGTTTCCATCAGGTTTGCATGCAGTACTTTTGAGTAAAATTGAAATGTATACTTCTTTTAATGTCAGAACACTGTATGCACTGAGAAATCAACTTATTTTATCTTGAAGAGTTCAGTGATATAACAGCTCTGAAACATCTCAGAATCATGTGGGGAGTAATGTTAAAATGTATCCATCAGGTTTGCATGCAGTACTTTTGAGTAAAATTGAAATGTATACTTCTTTTCTTGTCAGAGTACTGCATGCACTGAGAAATCAACTTTTTGAACTTGAAGAGTTCTGTGATATAACAAATCTCAAACATCTCTGAATCAGATGGGGAGTAATGTTAAGATGTTTCCATCATGTTTGCATGCAGTACTTTTGAGTATAATTGAAATACATACTTCTTTTAATGTCAGAGAAGTGTATGCAAGAGAAATCAACTTTTTTATATTGAAGAGCTCTGTGATGTAACAGCTCTCACACATTTCAGAATCAGAGTGGGAGTAATGTCAGTATGATTCCATCAGGTTTGCATGCCGTACTTTTGAGTAAAATTGAAATGTATACTTCTTTAAATGTCAGAGCCCTGTTTACACTGAGAAATCAACTTTGTTATCTTTAACAGCACAGTGATATAGCAGCTCTCAAACATCTCAGAATGATATGGGGGTAATGTTAAGCTGTATCCATCATATTTGAATGCAGTACTTTTGAGTAAAATTGAAATGAATACTTCTTTAAATGTCAGAGCACTGTGTGCAAGGAGAAATCAACTCTTTTCTCCTGAAGAGCTCAGTGATATAACAGCTCTGAAACATCTCAGAATCATATGTGGAATAATGTTAAGATGCTTCCATCAGATTTGCATGCAGTACTTTTGAGAATAATTGAAATACATACTTCTTTTCATGTCAGAGCAATGTATGCACAGAGAAATCAACTTTTTTATATTGAAGAGCTCTGTGATGTAACAGCTCTCACACATTTCAGAATCAGAGTGGGAGTAATGTTAATATGATTCCATCCGGTTTGCATGCCGTACGTTTGAGTAAAATTGAAATGTATACTTCTTTTAATTTCAGAGCCCTGTTTTCACTGAGAAATCAACTTTTTTATCTTTAACAGCACAGTGATATAGCAGCTCTCAAACATCTCAGAATGATATGGGGGTAATGTTAAGCTGTATCCATCATATTTGAATGCAGTACTTTTGAGTAAAATTGAAATGAATACTTCTTTAAATGTCAGAGCACTGTGTGCAAGGAGAAATCAACTCTTTTCTCCTGAAGAGCTCAGTGATATAACAGCTCTGAAACATCTCAGAATCATATGTGGAATAATGTTAAGATGTTTCCATCAGATTTGCAGCCATTACATTCGAGTAAAATTGAAAAGTACACTTTTCTTTATGTCAGAATAATGCATGCAGAGAGAAATCAACTTTTTTATCTTCCAGAGCTCTCTGATATATCAGCTCTCAAACATCTCAGAATTATATGGGGAGTAATGTTAAGATGTTTCCATCAGGTTTGCATGCAGTACTTTTGAGTAAAATTGAAATGTATACTTCTTTTAATGTCAGAGCACTGTATGCACAGAGAAATCAACTTTTTTATAATGAAGAGCTCTGTGATATAACAACTCTCAAACATTTCAGAATCACAGTGGGAGTAATGTTAAGATGTTTCCATCAGGTTTGCATGCAGTACTTTTGAGTAAAATTGAAATGTATACTTCTTTTAATGTCAGAGCACTGTATGCACTGAGAAATCAACTTTTTTATCTTGAACAGCACAGTGATATAACTGCTCTCAAACATCTCAGAATGATATGGGGAGTAATGTTAAGATGTTTCCATCAGGTTTGCATGCAGTACTTTTGAGTAAAATTGAAATGTATGCTTCTTTTAATGTCAGAGTACTGTGTGCTCTGAGAAATCAACTTTTTTATCTTAAAGAGCTGAGTGATATAACAGCTCTCAAACATCTCAGAATCATATGGGGAGTAATGTTAAGATGTTTCCATCAGGTTTGCATGCAGTACATTTGAGTAAAATTGAAAAGTACACTTTTCTTTATGTCAGAGTACTGCATATACAGAGAAATCAACTTTTTTATCTTCCAGAGCTCTCTGATATATCAGCTCTCAAACATCTCAGAATTATATGGGGAGTAATGTTAAGATGTTTCCATCAGGTTTACATGCAGTACTTTTGAGTAAAATTGAAATGTTTACTTCCTTTAATGTCAGAGCACTGTATGCCCTGAAAACCAACTTTTTTATCTTGAAGAGCTCTGTAATATATCAGCTCTCAAACGTTTCAGAATCATGTGGGGAGTGATATTAAGATGTTTCCATTAGGTTTGCATGCAGTACTTTGACTAAAATTGAAATTTACACTTCTTTTAATGCCAGAGCATTGCATGCACTGAGAAATCAACTTTTTTCTCTTGAACAGCACAGTAATATAACAGCTCTCAAACATCTCAGAATCAGATGGAGAGTAATGTAAAGATGTTTCCATCAGGTTTGCATGCAGTACTTTTGAGTAAAATTGAAATGTATACTTCTTTTAATGTCAGAGCACTGTATGCACTGACAAATCAACTTTTTTATCTTGAACAGATCAGTGATACAACAGCTCCAAACATCTCAGAGTGATATGGGGAGCAATGTTTGATGTTTCCATTAGGTTTTCATGCAGTACTTTTGAGGAAAATTGAAAGTTACACTTCTTTTAATGTCAGAGCACTGTATGCGCTGAGAAATCAGCTTTTTTTTTATCTTGAACAGCTCAGTGATATCACAGCTCTCAAACATCTCAGAATTATATTGGGAGTAATGTTAAGATGTTTCCATCAGGTTTGCATGCAGTACTTTTGAGTAAAATTGAAATGTATGCTTCTTTTAATGTCAGAGCACTGTATGCACTGAGAAATCAACTTTTTTATCTTGAACAGCTCAGTGATATAACAGCTCTCAAACATCTCAGAATCATGTGGGGAGTAATGTTAAGATGTTTCCATCAGGTTTGCATGCAGTACTTTTGAGTAAAATTGAAATGTATGCTTCTTTTAATGTCAGAGCACTGTATGCACTGAGAAATCAACTTTTTTATCTTGAACAGCTCAGTGATATAACAGCTCTCAAACATCTCAGAATCATATGGGGAGTAATGTTAAGATGTTTCCATTAGGTTTGCATGCAGTACTTTTGAGTAAAATTGAAATGTATACTTCTTTTAATGTCAGAGCACTGTATGCACTGAGAAATCAACTTATTTATCTTGAACAGCTCAGTGATATAACAACTCTCAATCATCTCAGAGTCATGTGGGCAGGAATGTTAAGATATTTCCATTAGGTTTGCATGCAGTACTTTTGAGTAAAATTGAAATGTATACTTCTTTACATGTTAGAACAATGTAGGAACTGAGAAATCAACTTTTTTATCTTGAACAGCTCGGTGATATAACAACTCTCAAACAGCTCAGAATGATATGGGGAAGTTGTTAAGCTGTTTCCATTAGGTTTGCATGCAGTACTTTTGAGTAAAATTGAAATGTATGCTTCTTTTAAGGTCAGAGCACTGTATGCACTGAGAAATCAACTTTTTAATCTTGAACAGCACAGTGATATAACTGCTCTCAAACATCTCAGAACGATATGGGGAGTAATGTTAAGATGTTTCCATCAGGTTTGCATGCAGTACTTTTGAGTAAAATTGAAATGTATGCTTCTTTTAATGTCAGAGCACTGTATGCCCTGACAAATCAACTTTTTCATCTTGAACAGCTCAGTGATATAACAGCTCTCAAACATCTCAGAATCATGTGGGGAGTAATGTTAAGATGTTTCCATTAGGTTTGCATGCAGTACTTTTGAGTAAAATTGAAATGTATGCTTCTTTTAATGTCAGAGCACTGTATGCACTGAAAAATCAGCTTTTTTATCTTGAAGAGCTCAGTGATATAACAGCTCTCAAACATCTCAGAATCATCTCGGGAGTGATCTTAAGATGTTTCCATTAGGTTTGCATGCAGTACTTTTGAGTAAAATTGAAATGTATACTTCTTTTAATGTCAGAGCACTGTATGCACTGAGAAATCAACTTTTTTTATCTTGAACAGCTCAGTGATATAACAACTCTCAATAATCTCAGAATCATGTGGGCAGTAATGTTAAGATATTTCCATTAGGTTTGCATGCAGTACGTTTGAGTAAAATTGAAATGTATACTTCTTTACATGTTAGAACAATGTAGGAACTGAGAAATCAACTTTTTTATCTTGAACAGCTCAGTGATAGAAGAACTCTCAAACATCTCAGAATGATATGGGGAGTGATGTTAAGATGTTCCCATTAGGTTTGCATGCAGTACTGTTGAGTAAGATTGAAATGTATGCTTCTTTAAATGTCAGAGCACTGTATGCACTGATGTTTGAGATCTGTTATATCACTGAGCTGTTCAACTTTTTCATCTTGAACAGCTCAGTGATATAACAGCTCTCAAACATCTCAGAATTATATGGGCAGTAATGTTAAGATGTTTCCATCAGATTTGCATGCAGTACTTTTGAGAAAAGTTGAAATACATACTTCTTTTAATGTCAGAGCAGTGTATGCACAGAGAAATCAACTTTTTTATGTTGAAGAGCTCTGTGATGGAACAGCTTTCGCACATTTCAGAATCATAGTGGGAGTAATGTTAATATGTTTCCATCAGGTTTGCATGCCGTACTTTTGAGTAAAATTGAAATGAATGCTTCTTTTAATGTCAGAGCCCTGTATTCACTGAGAAATCAACTTTGTTATTTTGAACAGCACAGTGATATAGCATCTCTCAAACATCTCAGAATGATATGGAGAGTAATGTTAAGCTGTATCCATCATATTTGAATGCAGTACTTTTGAGTAAAATTGAAATGAATACTTCTTTAAATGTCAGAGCACTGTGTGCAAGGAGAAATCAACTCTTTTCTCCTGAAGAGCTCAGTGATATAACAGCTCTGAAACATCTCAGAATCATATGTGGAATAATGTTAAGATGTTTCCATCAGATTTGCAGCCATTACATTCGAGTAAAATTGAAAAGTACACTTTTCTTTATGTCAGAATAATGCATGCAGAGAGAAATCAACTTTTTTATCTTACAGAGCACTGTGATATATCAGCTCTCAAACATCTCAGAATTTTATGGGGAGTAATGTTAACATGTTTCCATCAGGTTTGCATGCAGTACTTTTGAGTAAAATGAAATGTATACTTCCTTTAATGTCAGAGCAGTGTATGCACAGAGAAATCAACTTTTTTATATTGAAGAGCTCTGTGATGTAACAGCTCTCAAACATTTCAGAATCACAGTGGGAGTAATGTTAATATGTTCCATCAGGTTTGCATGCAGTACTTTTGAGTAAAATTGAAATGTATACTTCTTTTAATGTCAGAGCACTGTATTCACTGAGAAATCAACTTTGTTATCTTTAACAGCACAGTGATATAGCAGCTCTCAAACATCTCAGAATGATATGGGGGTAATGTTAAGCTGTATCCATCATATTTGAATGCAGTACTTTTGAGTAAAATTGAAATGAATACTTCTTTAAATGTCAGAGCACTGTGTGCAAGGAGAAATCAACTCTTTTCTCCTGAAGAGCTCAGTGATATAACAGCTCTGAAACATCTCAGAATCATATGTGGAATAATGTTGAGATGTATCTATCAGGTTTGCAGTCAGCACATATGCGTAAAATTGAAAAGTACACTTTTCTTAATGTCAGAGTACTGCATGCACTGAGAAATCAACTTTTTTATCTTAAAGAGCTCAGTGATATAACAGCTCTCAAACATCTCAGAATTATATGGGGAGTAATGTTAAGATGTTTCCATCAGGTTTGCGTGCAGTACTTTTGAGTAAAATTGAAATGTATACTTCCTTTAATGTCAGAGCACTGTATGCCCTGAAAATCAACTTTTTTAAATTGAAGACCTCTGTGATGTAACAGATCTCCAACATTTCAGAATCATATGGGGAGTAATGTTAAGATGTTTTCATCAGGTTTGCATGCAGTACTTCTGAGTAAAATTGAAATTTATGCTTCTTTTAATGACAGAGCATTGTATGTACTGAGAAATCAACTTTTTTCTCTTGAACAGCACAGTGATATAACAGCTCTCAAATATCTCAGTATCAGTTGTGGAGTAACGTTAAGATGTTTCCATCAGGTTTGCTTGCAATGCTTTTGAGTAAAATTGAAATGTATACTTCTTTTAATGTCAGAACACTGTATGCACTGAGAAATCAACTTTTTAATCTTGAACAGCTCAGTGATATAACAACTCTCAAACATCTCAGAGTGATATGGGGAGTAATGTTAGGATATTTCCATTTGGTTTTCATGCAGTACTTTTGAGGAAAATTGAAAGTTACACTTCTTTTAAGGTCAGAGCACTGTATGCACTGAGAAATCAGCTTTTTTATCTTGAACAGCTCAGTGATATCACAGCTCTCAACATATCAGAATTATATTGGGAGAAATGTTAAGATGTTTCCATCAGGTTTACATGCAATACTTTTGAGAAAAATTGAAATGTATGCTTCTTTTAATGTCAGAGCACTGTATGCACTGAGAAATCAACTTTTTTATCTTGAACAGCACAGTGATATAACAGCTCTCAAACATCTCAGAATCATGTGGGGAGTAATGTTAAAATGTTTCCATCAGGTTTGCATGCAGTACTTTTGAGTAAAATTGAAATGTATGCTTCTTTTTATGTCAGAGGATTGTATGCACTGAGAAATCAACTTTTTTATGTTGAACAGCACAGTGATATAACAGCTCTCAAACATGTCAGAATCAGATTGGGAGTAATGTTAAGATGTTTCCATTAGGTTTGCATGCAGTACTTTTGAGTAAAATTGAAATGTATACTTCTTTTAATGTCAGAACACTGTATGCACTGAGAAATCAACTTTTTTTATCTTGAACAGCTCAGTGATATAACAACTCTCAAACATCTCTGAATCAGATGGGGAGTAATGTTAAGATGTTTCCATTAGATTTGCATGCAGTACTTTTGAGTAAAATTGAAATGTATACTTCTTTACATGTTAGAACAATGTAGGAACTGAGAAATCAACTTTTTTATCTTGAACAGCTCGGTGATATAACAACTCTCAAACAGCTCAGAATGATATGGGGAAGTTGTTAAGCTGTTTCCATTAGGTTTGCATGCAGTACATTTGATTAAGATTGAAATGTATGCTTCTTTTAAGGTCAGAGCACTGTATGCACTGAGAAATCAACTTTTTTATCTTGAACAGCACAGTGATATAACCGCTCTCAAACATCTCAGAATGATATGTGGAGTAATGTTAAGATGTTTCCATCAGGTTTGCATGCAGTACTTTTGAGTAAACTTTAAATGTATGCTTCTTTTAATGTCAGAGCACTGTATGCCCTGAAAAATCAACTTTTTCATCTCGAACAGCTCAGTGATATAACAGCTCTGAAAAATCTGAGAGTCATGTGGGGAGTAATGTTAAAATGTATCCATCAGGTTTGCATGCAGTACTTTTGAGTAAAATTGAAATGTATGCTTCTTTTAATGTCAGAGGATTCTATGCACTGAGAAATCAGCTTTTTTATCTTGAACAGCACAGTGATATAACAGCTCTCAAACATGTCAGAATCAGATTGGGAGTAATGTTAAGATGTTTCCATTAGGTTTGCATACAGTACTGTTGAGTAAAATTGAAATGTATTCTTCTTTTAATGTCAGAGCACGGTAAGCACTGAGAAATCAACTTTTTTTATCTTGAACAGTTCAGTGATATAACAACTCTCAAACATCTCTGAATCAGATGGGGAGTAATGTTAAGATGTTTCCATCAGGTTTGCATGCAGTACTTTTGAGTAAAATTGAAATGTATACTTCTTTACATGTTAGAACAATGTAGGAACTGAGAAATCAACTTTTTTATCTTGAACAGCTCAGTGATAGAAGAACTCTCAAACATCTCAGAATGATATGGGGAGTGATGTTAAGATGTTCCCATTAGGTTTGCATGCAGTACTGTTGAGTAAGATTGAAATGTATGCTTCTTTAAATGTCAGAGCACTGTATGCACTGATGTTTGAGATCTGTTATATCACTGAGCTGTTCAACTTTTTCATCTTGAACAGCTCAGTGATATAACAGATCTCAAACATCTCAGAATCAGATGGGGAGTAATGTTAAGATGTTTCCATCATGTTTGCATGCAGTACTTTTGAGTATAATTGAAATACATACTTCTTTTCATGTCAGAGCAGTGTATGCACAGAGTTATCAACTTTTTTATATTGAAGAGCTCTGTGATGTAACAGCTCTCACACATTTCAGAATCACAGTGGGAGTAATGTTAATTTGTTTACATCAGGTTTGCATGCCGTACTTTTGAGTAAAATTGAAATGTATGCTTCTTTTAATGTTAGAGCCCTGTTTTCACTGAGAAATCAACTTTGTTATCTTTAACAGCACAGTGATATAACAGCTCTCAAACATCTCAGAATGATATGGGGAGTAATGTTAAGCTGTATCCATCATATTTGAATGCAGTACTTTTGAGTAAAATTGAAATGAATACTTCTTTAAATGTCAGAGCACTGTGTGGAAGGAGAAATCAACTCTTTTCTCTTGAAGAGCTCAGTGATATAACAGCTCTGAAACATCTCAGAATCATATGTGGAATAATGTTAAGATGTTTCCATCAGATTTGAAGCCATTACATTCGAGTAAAATTGAAAAGTACACTTTTCTTTATGTCAGAATACTGCATGCAGAGAGAAATCAACTTTTTTATCTTACAGAGCACTGTGATATATCAGCTCTCGAACATCTCAGAATTTCATGGGGAGTAATGTAAAGATGTTTCCATCAGGTTTGCATGCAGTACTTTTGAGTAAAATTGAAATGTATACTTCCTTTAATGTCAGAGCACTGTATGCTCTGAAAATCAACTTTTTCATCATGAACAGCTCAGTGATATAACAGCTCTCAAACATCTCAGAATCATGTGGGGAGTGATCTTAAGATGTTTCCATTAGGTTTGCATGCAGTACTTTTGAGCAAAATTGAAATGTATACTTCTTTTAATATCAGAGCACTGTATGCACTGAGAAATCAACTTTTTTATCTTGAACAGCTCAGTGATATAACAGCTCTCAAAGATCTCAGAATCATATGGGGAGTAATGTAAAGATGTTTCCATCAGGTTTGCATACAGTACTTTTGAGTAAAATTGAAAAGTATACTTCTTTTCTTGTCAGAGTACTGCATGCAGTGAGAAATCAACTTTTTGAACTTGAAGAGCTCTGTGATATAACAGCTCTCAAACATCTCAGAATCATATGGGGAGTAATGTTAAGATGTTTCCATGTAGTTTGCATGCAGTACTTCTGAGTGAAATTGAAATGTATGCTTATTTTAATGTCAGAGCATTGTACGCACTGAGAATTCAACTTTTTTATCTTGAACAGCTCAGTGATATAACAATTCTCAATCATTGCAGAATCATATGGGGAGTAATGTTAACATGTTTCCATCGGGTTTGCACACAGTACTTTTGAGTAAAATTGAAATGTATACTTCTTTTCTTGTCAGAGTACTGCATGCACTGAGAAATCAACTTTGTGAACTTGAAGAGCTCTGTGATATAACAGCTGTCAAACATCTCAGAATCATGTGGGGAGTAATGTTAAGATGTTTCCATGTGGTTTGCATGCAGTACTTCTGAGTGAAATTGAAATGCATGCTTATTTTAATGACAGAGCACTGTACGCACTGAGAATTCAACTTTTTTTTATCTTGAACAGCTCAGTGATATAACAATTCTAAAGCATTTCAGAATCATATGGGGAGTAATGTTAAGATGTTTCCATCAGGTTTGCATGCAGTACTTTTGAGTAAAGTTTAAATGTATACTTCTTAGAATGTCAGTGCACTGTATGCTGAGAGAAATCAACTTTTTTATATTGAAGAGCTCTGTGATGTAACAGCTCTCACACATTTCAGAATCACAGTGGGAGTAATGTTAATATGTTTACATCACGTTTGCATGCCGTACTTTTGAGTAAAATTGAAATGTATGCTTCTTTTAATGTCAGAGCCCTGTATTCACTGAGAAAACAACTTTGTTATCTGGCACAGCACAGTGATATAACAGCTCTCAAACATCTCAGAATCATATGGGGGTAATGTTAAGATGTATTCATCATATTTGAATGCAGTACTTTTGAGTAAAATTGAAATGAATACTTCTTTAAATGTCAGAGCACTGTGTGCAATGAGAGATCAACTCTTTTCTCTTGAAGAGCTCAGTGATATAATAGCTCTGAAACATCTCAGAATCATATGTGGAATAATGTTAAGATGTTTCCATTAGGTTTGCATGGAGTACTTTTGAGTAAAATTGAAATTTACACTTCTTTTAATGTCAGAGCACTGTATGCACTGAGAAATCAGCTTTTTTATCTTGAATAGCTCAGTGATATCACAGCTCTGAAACTTCTCAGAATTATATGGGGGTAGTGTAAAGATGTTTCCATCAGGTTTGCATGGAGTACTTTTGAGTAAATTTGAAATACATACTTCTTTTAATGTCGGAGCACTGTATACACAGAGAAATGAACTTTTTATATATGAAATGCTCTGTGATATAACAGATCTCAAACATCTCAGAATCATATGGGGAGTAATGTTAAGATCTTTCCGTCAGGTTTGCAGTCAGTACATTTGAGTAAAATTTAAAAGTACACTTTTCTTAATGTCAGAGTACTGCATGCACTGAGAAATCAACTTTTTTAATCTTGAAGAGTTCCGTGCTATAACTGCTTTCAAACATCTCAGAATCATGTGGGGAGTAATGTTAAGATGTTTCCATCAGGTTTGCATGCAGTACTTTTGAGTAAAATTTAAATGTATACTTCTTTTAATCTTGGAGCACTGTATGCACTGAGAAATTAACTTTTTTATCTTGAACAACTGAGTGATATAACAGCTCTCAAGCATCTCAGAATGATATGGGGAATATTGTAAAGATGTTTCCATCAGGTTTCCATGCTGCACTTTTCAGTAAAATTGAAATGTATACTTCTTTTAATGTCAGAACACTGTATGTACTGAGAAATCAACTTTTTTTTATCTTGAAGAGCTCAGTGATATATCAGCTCTCAAACATCTCAGAATCATGTGGGGAGTAATGTTAAAATGTATCCATTAGGTTTGCATGCAGTACTTTTGAGTAAAATTGAAATGTATACTTCTTTTCTTGTCAGAGTACTGCATGCACTGAGAAATCAACTTTTTGAACTTGAAGAGCCCTGTGATATAACAGTTGTCAAACATCTCAGAATCATATTGGGAGTAATGTTAAGATGTTTCCATCAGGTTTGCATGCAGTAATTTTGAGTAAAATTGAAATGTATGCTTCTTTTAATGTCAGAGCACTCTAGGCACTGAGAAATCAACTTTTTTATCTTGAACAGCTCAGTGATATAACAATTCTAAATCATTTCAGAATCATATGGGGAGTAATATTAAGATGTTTCCATCGGGTTTGCATGCAGTACTTTTGAGTAAAATTTAAATGTATACTTCTTTTAATATCAGAGCACTGCATGCACTGAGAAATCAACTTTTTGCCCTTCAAGAGCTCTGTGATATAACAGATCTCAGACATCTCAGAATCATATGGGGAGTAATGTTAAGATGTTTCCATCAGATTTGCATGCAGTACTTTTGAGAATAATTGAAATACATACTTCTTTTCATGTCAGAGCAGTGTATGCACAGAGAAATCAACTTTTTTATATTGAAGAGCTCTGTGATGTAACAGCTCTCACACATTTCAGAATCACAGTGGGAGTAATGTTAATATGATTCCATCAGGTTTGCATGCCGTACTTTTGAGTAAAATTGAAATGTATGCTTCTTTTAATGTCAGAACCCTGTTTTCACTGAGAAATCAACTTTGTTATCTTTAACAGCACAGTGATATAGCAGCTCTCAAACATCTCAGAATGATTTGGGGGTAATGTTAAGCTGTATCCATCATATTTGAATGCAGTACTTTTGAGTAAAATTGAAATGAATACTTCTTTAAATGTCAGAGCACTGTGTGCAAGGAGAAATCAACTCTTTTCTACTGAAGAGCTCAGTGATATAACAGCTTTGAAACGTCTCAGAATCATATGTGGAATAATGTTAAGATGTTTCCATCAGATTTGCAGCCATTACATTCGAGTAAAATTGAAAAGTACACTTTTCTTTATGTCAGAATAATGCATGCAGAGAGAAATCAACTTTTTTATCTTACAGAGCACTGTGATATATCAGCTCTCAAACATCTCAGAATTTTATGGGGAGTAATGTTAAGATGTTTCCATCAGGTTTGCATGCAGTACTTTTGAGTAAAATGAAATGTATACTTCCTTTAATGTTAGAGCACTGTATGCCCTGAAAATCAACTTTTTTATCTTGAACAGCTCAGTGATATAACAATTATCAATCATTGCAGAATCATATGGGGAGTAATGTTAAGATGTTTCCATCAGGTTTGCATGCAGTACTTTTGAGTAAAGTTTAAATGTATACTTCTTAGAATGTCAGTGCACTGTATGCTGAGAGAAATCAACTTTTTTATATTGAAGAGCTCTGTGATGTAACAGCTCTCACACATTTTAGAATCACAGTGGGAGTAATGTTAATATGTTTACATCAGGTTTGCATGCCGTACTTTAGAGTAAAATTGAAATGTATGGTTCTTTTAATGTCAGAGCCCTGTATTCACTGAGAAATCAACTTTGTTATCTGGCACAGCACAGTGATATAACAGCTCTCAAACATCTCAGAATGATATGGGGAGTAATGTTAAGATGTATCCATCAGGTTTGTGTACTGTACTTTTGAGTAAAATTGAAATGAATACTTCTTTAAATGTCAGAGCATTGTGTGCAATGAGAAATCAACTCTTTTATCTTGAACAGCTCAGTGATATCACTGCTCTCAAACATCTCAGAATTATATGGGGAGTAATGTTAAGATGCTTCCATCAGATTTGCATGCAGTACTTTTGAGAATAATTGAAATACATACTTCTTTTCATGTCAGAGCAATGTATGCACAGAGAAATCAACTTTTTTATATTGAAGAGCTCTGTGATGTAACAGCTCTCACACATTTCAGAATCACAGTGGGAGTAATGTTAATATGATTCCATCAGGTTTGCATGCCGTACTTTTGAGTAAAATTGAAATGTATGCTTCTTTTAATGTCAGAACCCTGTTTTCACTGAGAAATCAACTTTGTTATCTTTAACAGCACAGTGATATAGCAGCTCTCAAACATCTCAGAATGATTTGGGGGTAATGTTAAGCTGTATCCATCATATTTGAATGCAGTACTTTTGAGTAAAATTGAAATGAATACTTCTTTAAATGTCAGAGCACTGTGTGCAAGGAGAAATCAACTCTTTTCTACTGAAGAGCTCAGTGATATAACAGCTTTGAAACGTCTCAGAATCATATGTGGAATAATGTTAAGATGTTTCCATCAGATTTGCAGCCATTACATTCGAGTAAAATTGAAAAGTACACTTTTCTTTATGTCAGAATAATGCATGCAGAGAGAAATCAACTTTTTTATCTTACAGAGCACTGTGATATATCAGCTCTCAAACATCTCAGAATTTTATGGGGAGTAATGTTAAGATGTTTCCATCAGGTTTGCATGCAGTACTTTTGAGTAAAATGAAATGTATACTTCCTTTAATGTTAGAGCACTGTATGCCCTGAAAATCAACTTTTTTATCTTGAACAGCTCAGTGATATAACAATTATCAATCATTGCAGAATCATATGGGGAGTAATGTTAAGATGTTTCCATCAGGTTTGCATGCAGTACTTTTGAGTAAAGTTTAAATGTATACTTCTTAGAATGTCAGTGCACTGTATGCTGAGAGAAATCAACTTTTTTATATTGAAGAGCTCTGTGATGTAACAGCTCTCACACATTTTAGAATCACAGTGGGAGTAATGTTAATATGTTTACATCAGGTTTGCATGCCGTACTTTAGAGTAAAATTGAAATGTATGGTTCTTTTAATGTCAGAGCCCTGTATTCACTGAGAAATCAACTTTGTTATCTGGCACAGCACAGTGATATAACAGCTCTCAAACATCTCAGAATCATATGTGGAATAATGTTAAGATGTTTCCATCAGATTTGCAGCCATTACATTCGAGTAAAATTGAAAAGTACACTTTTCTTTATGTCAGAATAATGCATGCAGAGAGAAATCAACTTTTTTATCTTACAGAGCACTGTGATATATCAGCTCTCAAACATCTCAGAATTTTATGGGGAGTAATGTTAAGATGTTTCCATCAGGTTTGCATGCAGTACTTTTGAGTAAAATGAAATGTATACTTCCTTTAATGTTAGAGCACTGTATGCCCTGAAAATCAACTTTTTTATCTTGAACAGCTCAGTGATATAACAATTCTCAATCATTGCAGAATCATATGGGGAGTAATGTTAAGATGTTTCCATCAGGTTTGCATGCAGTACTTTTGAGTAAAATTGAAATGTATACTTCTTTTCTTGTCAGAGTACTGCATGCACTGAGAAATCAACTTTTTGAACTTGAAGAGCTCTGTGATATAACAGCTCTCAAACATCTCAGAATCATATGGGGAGTAATGTTAAGATGTTTCCATGTGGTTTGCATGGAGTACTTCTGAGTGAAATTGAAATGCATGCTTATTTTAATGACAGAGCACTGTACGCACTGAGAATTTAACTTTTTTTTATCTTGAACAGCTCAGTGATATAACAATTCTAAATCATTTCAGAATCATATGCGGAAAATGTTAAGATGTTTCCATCAGGTTTGCATGCAGTACTTTTGAGTAAAGTTTAAATGTATACTTCTTAGAATGTCAGTGCACTGTATGCTGAGAGAAATCAACTTTTTTATATTGAAGAGCTCTGTGATGTAGCAGCTCTCACACATTTCAGAATCACAGTGGGAGTAATGTTAATATGTTTACATCAGGTTTGCATGCCGTACTTTTGAGTAAAATTGAAATGTATGCTTCTTTTAATGTCAGAGCCCTGTATTCACTGAGAAAACAACTTTGTTATCTGGCATAGCACAGTGATATAACAGCTCTCAAACATCTCAGAATGATATGGGGAGTAATGTTAAGATGTATTCATCATATTTGAATGCAGTACTTTTGAGTAAAATTGAAATGAATACTTCTTTAAATGTCAGAGCACTGTGTGCAATGAGAGATCAACTCTTTTCTCTTGAAGAGCTCAGTGATATAATAGCTCTGAAACATCTCAGAATCATATGTGGAATAATGTTAAGATGTTTCCATTAGGTTTGCATGGAGTACTTTTGAGTAAAATCGAAATTTACACTTCTTTTAATGTCAGAGCACTGTATGCACTGAGAAATCAGCTTTTTTATCTTGAATAGCTCAGTGATATCACAGCTCTGAAACTTCTCAGAATTATATGGGGGTAGTGTAAAGATGTTTCCATCAGGTTTGCATGGAGTACTTTTGAGTAAATTTGAAATACATACTTCTTTTAATGTCATAGCACTGTATACACAGAGAAATGAACTTTTTATATATGAAATGCTCTGTGATATAACAGATCTCAAACATCTCAGAATCATATGGGGAGTAATGTTAAGATCTTTCCGTCAGGTTTGCAGTCAGTACATTTGAGTAAAATTTAAAAGTACACTTTTCTTAATGTCAGAGTACTGCATGCACTGAGAAATCAACTTTTTTAATCTTGAAGAGTTCTGTGCTATAACTGCTTTCAAACATCTCAGAATCATGTGGGGAGTAATGTTAAGATGTTTCCATCAGGTTTGCATGCAGTACTTTTGAGTAAAATTTAAATGTATACTTCTTTTAATCTTGGAGCACTGTATGCACTGAGAAATTAACTTTTTTATCTTGAACAGCTGAGTGATATAACAGCTCTCAAGCATCTCAGAATCATATGGGGAAAATTGTAAAGATGTTTCCATCAGGTTTCCATGCTGTACTTTTCAGTAAAATTGAAATGTATACTTCTTTTAATGTCAGAACACTGTATGTACTGAGAAATCAACTTTTTTTTATCCTGAAGAACTCAGTGATATATCAGCTCTCAAACATCTCAGAATCATGTGGGGAGTAATGTTAAAATGTATCCATTAGGTTTGCATGCAGTACTTTTGAGTAAAACTGAAATGTATACTTCTTTTCTTGTCAGAGTACTGCATGCACTGAGAAATCAACTTTCTGAACTTGAAGAGCCCTGTGATATAACAGTTGTCAAACATCTCAGAATCATATTGGGAGTAATGTTAAGATGTTTCCATCAGGTTTGCATGCTGTAATTTTGAGTAAAATTGAAATGTATGCTTCTTTTAATGTCAGAGCACTCTAGGCACTGAGAAATCAACTTTTTTATCTTGAACAGCTCAGTGATATAACAATTCTAAATCATTTCAGAATCATATGGGGAGTAATGTTAAGATGTTTCCATCAGATTTGCATGCAGTACTTTTGAGAAAAATTGAAATACATACTTCTTTTAATGTCAGAGCAGTGTATGCCCTGACAAATCAACTTTTTCATCTTGAACAGCTCAGTGATAAAACAGCTCTCAAACATCTGAGAGTGATATGGGGAGTAATGTTAAGAATTTTCCATTACGTTTTCATGGAGTACCTTTGAGTAAAATTGAAATTTACACTTCTTTTAATGTCAGAGCACTGTTTGCACTGAGAAATCGCGTTTTTTATCTTGAACAGCTCAGTGATATCACTGCTCTCAAACATCTCAGAATTATATGGGGAGTAATGTTAAGATGCTTCCATCAGATTTGCATGCAGTACTTTTGAGAATAATTGAAATACATACTTCTTTTCATGTCAGAGCAATGTATGCACAGAGAAATCAACTTTTTTATATTGAAGAGCTCTGTGATGTAACAGCTCTCACACATTTCAGAATCAGAGTGGGAGTAACGTTAATATGATTCCATCAGGTTTGCATGCCGTACTTTTGAGTAAAATTGAAATGTATGCTTCTTTTAATGTCAGAGCCCTGTTTTCACTGAGAAATCAACTTTGTTATCTTTAACAGCACAGTGATATAGCAGCTCTCAAACATCTCAGAATGATATGGGGGTAATGTTAAGCTGTATCCATCATATTTGAATGCAGTACTTTTGAGTAAAATTGAAATGAATACTTCTTTAAATGTCAGAGCATTGTGTGCAAGCAGAAATCAACTCTTTTCTCTTGAAGAGCTCAGTGATATAACTGCTCTGAAACATCTCAGAATCATATGTGGAATAATGTTAAGATGTTTCCATCAGATTTGCAGCCATTACATTCGAGTAAAATTGAAAAGTACACTTTTCTTTATGTCAGAATACTGCATGCAGAGAGAAATCAACTTTTTTATCTTACAGAGCACTGTGATATATCAGCTCTCAAACATCTCAGAATTTTATGGGGAGTAATGTTAAGATGTTTCCATCAGGTTTGCATGCAGTACTTTTGAGTAAAATGAAATGTATACTTCCTTTAATGTTAGAGCACTGTATGCCCTGAAAATCAATTTTTTTATCTTGAACAGCTCAGTGATATAACAATTCTCAATCATTGCAGAATCATATGGGGAGTAATGTTAAGATGTTTCCATCAGGTTTGCATGCAGTACTTTTGAGTAAAATTGAAATGTATACTTCTTTTCTTGTCAGAGTACTGCATGCACTGAGAAATCAACTTTTTGAACTTGAAGAGCTCTGTGATATAACAGCTCTCAAACATCTCAGAATCATATGGGGAGTAATGTTAAGATGTTTCCATGTGGTTTGCATGGAGTACTTCTGAGTGAAATTGAAATGCATGCTTATTTTAATGACAGAGCACTGTACGCACTGAGAATTCAACTTTTTTTATCTTGAACAGCTCAGTGATATAACAATTCTAAATCATTTCAGAATCATATGGGGAGTAATGTTAAGATGTTTCCATCAGGTTTGCATGCAGTACCTTTGAGTAAAGTTTAAATGTATACTTCTTAGAATGTCAGTGCACTGTATGCTGAGAGAAATCAACTTTTTTATATTGAAGAGCTCTGTGATGTAACAGCTCTCACACATTTCAGAATCACAGTGGGAGTAATGTTAATATGTTTACATCAGGTTTGCATGCCGTACTTTTGAGTAAAATTGAAATGTATGCTTCTTTTAATGTCAGAGCCCTGCATTCACTGAGAAAACAACTTTGTTATCTGGCACAGCACAGTGATATAACAGCTCTCAAACATCTCAGAATGATATGGGGAGTAATGTTAAGATGTATTCATCATATTTGAATGCAGTACTTTTGAGTAAAATTGAAATGAATACTTTTTTAAATGTCAGAGCACTGTGTGCAATGAGAGATCAACTCTTTTCTCTTGAAGAGCTCAGTGATATAATAGCTCTGAAACATCTCAGAATCATATGTGGAATAATGTTAAGATGTTTCCATTAGGTTTGCATGGAGTACTTTTGAGTAAAATTGAAATTTACACTTCTTTTAATGTCAGAGCACTGTATGCACTGAGAAATCAGCTTTTTTATGTTGAATAGCTCAGTGATATCACAGCTCTGAAACTTCTCAGAATTATATGGGGGTAGTGTAATGATGTTTCCATCAGGTTTGCATGGAGTACTTTTGAGTAAATTTGAAATACATACTTCTTTTAATGTCGGAGCACTGTATACACAGAGAAATGAACTTTTTATATATGAAATGCTCTGTGACATAACAGATCTCAAACATCTCAGAATCATATGGGGAGTAATGTTAAGATCTTTCCGTCAGGTTTGCAGTCAGTACATTTGAGTAAAATTTAAAAGTACACTTTTCTTAATGTCAGAGTACTGCATGCACTGAGAAATCAACTTTTTTAATCTTGAAGAGTTCTGTGCTATAACTGCTTTCAAACATCTCAGAAACATGTGGGGAGTAATGTTAAGATGTTTCCATCAGGTTTGCATGCAGTACTTTTGAGTAAAATTTAAATGTATACTTCTTTTAATCTTGGAGCACTGTATGCACTGAGAAATTAACTTTTTTATCTTGAACAGCTGAGTGATATAACAGCTCTCAAGCATCTCAGAATGATATGGGGAAAATTGTAAAGATGTTTCCATCAGGTTTCCATGCTGTACTTTTCAGTAAAATTGAAATGTATACTTCTTTTAATGTCAGAACACTGTATGTACTGAAAAATCAACTTTTTTTTTATCTTGAAGAGCTCAGTGATATATCAGCTCTCAAACATCTCAGAATCATGTGGGGAGTAATGTTAAAATGTATCCATTAGGTTTGCATGCAGTACTTTTGAGTAAAATTGAAATGTATACTTCTTTTTTTGTCAGAGTACTGCATGCACTGAGAAATGAACTTTTTGAACTTGAAGAGCCCTGTGATATAACAGTTGTTAAACATCTCAGAATCATATTGGGAGTAATGTTAAGATGTTTCCATCAGGTTTGCATGCAGTAATTTTGAGTAAAATTGAAATGTATGCTTCTTTTAATGTCAGAGCACTCTAGGCACTGAGAAATCAACTTTTTTATCTTGAACAGCTCAGTGATATAACAATTCTAAATCATTTCAGAATCATATGGGGAGTAATATTAAGATGTTTCCATCGGGTTTGCATGCAGTACTTTTGAGTAAAATTTAAATGTATACTTCTTTTAATGTCAGAGCACTGCATGCACTGAGAAATCAACTTTTTGCCCTTCAAGAGCTCTGTGATATAACAGATCTCAGACATCTCAGAATCATATGGGGAGTAATGTTAAGATGTTTCCATCAGATTTGCATGCAGTACTTCTGAGTAAAATTGAAATGTGTGCTCCTTTTAATGTCAGAGCACTGTGTGCACTGAGAAATCAACTTTTTTTATCTTTAACAGCTCAGTGATATAACAGCTCTAAAGCATCTCAGAATCATCTGGGGAAAAATGTAAAGATGTTTCCATCAGGTTTGCATGCAGTACTTTTGAGTAAAATTGAAATGTATACTTCTTTTAATGTCAGAACACTGTATGTACTGTGACGAGAATACACATAAAATTAAGATGTTTGCTGGCCTAGGTTAGCATCAGTGACAATCAGCAAGTGGTCTGCCACCTGCCCTCAGGGGAAGGAGAGATAAGGAACAATGGAGCAGCATCTGGTGATGTGTAATGAAGGGACGTGGGAGAGAAGAGCTGTCTGGAGCGGCTCCCCCTTTGAACCCTGAACTGTTTGAAGTGATGGACAGGCGATACCCCAGCAGGGGGATAAAAAGGGACAGGTTCGCTAAGGCAGATACACACGCCACCCGAGGTAACGAGACCCTGGAAGCGGTGCACCTCTAATGAGTGGGTGAGAAGTATCAGACAACGGCCAGGGTGGAAAGGTACGATCAGCGGGAACCCGGTGTGTGTCCGCCCTTGCCTGGGTGCCGGGTTCACTGCAGAGGATCGACCGCATCTGGAGGAGGGGTCACAATCGGTGACCTCAGGTGACATCACCAAGGACCCGCCCAAAAGTTGCTTGTGAGCCATCTCGCCAGTCTGTGAGTGAAGCAGTGTTCTGAATGATCAGTTGTTCCTGTTCTATCTCTCTCTTCCCCCACGTTGTCCATCCATGGCAACGATTACTGCAAACTGAACTACTAAACTGGACTGAACTTTGAGTCACTTTGAAATTTGGTCATTTACCCCTAGACAACGGTAGAGCTTGATTGATGCTGTTATCTTAATTCTGTGCACATGTGTGGTTAACATTGCTGAACTGTTGCATTTATTATCCTTTCGATTACTGTGTTGCTTGTTTGTTTAATAAAACTTTCTTAGTTCTAGTAATCCAGACTCCAACTGAGTGATCCATTTCTGCTGGTTTGGCAACCCAGTTACGGGGTACGTAACATAAGTGGGGTTCTCGTCCGCGATTTTGAATGCTAAATTTGGGACGGAGTAAATTGATTGGGTTAAAATTCCCGAAAGAAAGAAAAGACAAACAGCAGAAATGGAGGCTGAGGAATTTATAAAGGCGCCGACCTTGGAGGCATTAGAGGATGCCAGGAAATCGGAATTGATAGCTGTGGCCAAATGGTTGAATCTTGCTAAGGTGAAGTCGACAATGAGGAGAGAGGAGATACACAGAGCTATTATAGAGCACTATGTATCTAAAGGTGTGTTTCCCCAAGGTGAGCTGGGGGTGGTGTCTATTGAAAAACCTGCTGGAGATGCAGTACAGGTACAGCTTGAAAAACTGAGACTCGAGCACGAGTTCCGGGTACGGCAGTTAGAACACGAAGAGAAGCAGTTAGAAAGGCAGGAGAGAGAGAAAGAGGTAGAAAGACAAGAGAGAGAAAGACAGTTGGAGCGAGAGGAGAAAGAGAGGCAATGGGAGCGAGAAGAGAGAGGGAAACAGAGGGAAAGGGAATTTGAGCTGGAGAAGTTAAAGATAAGGGCCGAGCAGGGGCTCGTGCCGAACCAAGGTGGAGGGTTCCGGACGACCCAGGAGGTTAGGCTGGTTCCCCCATTTGACGATACCGACGTGGATCGGTACTTTCTCCACTTCGAAAAAGTGGCTATAAGTCAGGACTGGCCGAGGGATAAGTGGGTTGTTTTACTTCAGAGTGTACTGAAAGGGAAGGCCCAAGAAGCTTACTCAGCTTTGTCCGCGGAAGATGCCCAGAGGTATGAGGTGGTGAAAGAGGCCATCCTCAGGATTTATGAGTTGGTCCCGGAGGCATACCGGCAGAGGTTCCGGAATGCGAGGAAGCAGTGTATTTGGAGTTTGCCCGTGAGATGCAGACATGTTGTGAGCGTTGGTGCGCCTCGAAGGGGGTAGAGGGGGATTATGACAGACTGCTGCAGCTGATCCTGATTGAGCAGTTTAAAGGTTGTGTCCCTGAGGGTATGAGACCCTACCTCGATGAGAAAGAGTCAGCCACGTTAGCCGCAACTGCTAAGTTAGCGGATGAGTATGCGTTGACGCATAAAATGAAGTTTGCCCCGAGTAAAGGCTACCAGAAGGGTAGTCAGGACGGAGGGGAGAGTCCGCCGGAAAAGTCAGAAAGTAAGCTGGGGACTAGTGAAAAGGATAAGGTAGACCGGGAGCAGTCTGGTAGGAAGTCTCCTGGGGTCGTCTGTTATAATTGTGGGAAAGCCGGACACTTTGCGTCCAGGTGCTTTGCCCCAAGGAAGGAGACGGGGAAAGGAAAAGCGGAAATTTTGAATGGCTGTATCGAGCTGTTAAGCGAACCGCTAGGGAAGGACAGGTCTGAAAAGGTCCAGGAAGGGCGCGAGAGGTTTATCTCGGCCGGATTGGTGTCAGTGAAGGAGAGGTTAAAACCAGTTCCACTGCGGATCTGGAGAGACACTGGAGCGTGTCAGTCACTAATACTGAGGAGAGTATTAGAGGTTAGCTCAGAGCCTGAGACTGGGGAGGTAGAGATCAAAGGTGTTGGGGAAGGGACAGAGTCAGTCCCTTTGCACCAGATACACTTACAGAGCAACCTGGTCTCTGGACTAGTCACGATCGGGGTGAGGTCCGAATTACCGATGAAAGACGTGGAAGTCTTGCTCGGTAATGACATCGCCGGAGGAATCGTGTTCCCAGTCGTGAGATTGACAGGTCAGCCTGCCAGCATTGAGGCCCCGCCCATGGACTCACAGGTTCATCACCGGCCCACGATAGTGAATTTAGCTGAAACGTTTCTGCCAACCTTGTGTGAGACAAGAGGTAGTGAGGGAGCTGGGACAGACGTAGCAGGAGCCAGGAAAGAATTTGTGCAGACGCAGGAGCGAGACGAGGGGCTGATGGTTGTGGCAGAGACAGCTCTCTCTGACACAGCCTTGACAAGAGAACTAGTAGGCTATTGTGCTGAGGAGGAAGTGCTAAGGAGAAAAGGGAAATCAAGTACAGTACCCGCAGATGAGGAATGGAGGGTGGTGCAAAAGAGTTATGGGGATGAGGTTTTTAACATGGCCCACGAGGTACCCCCCGGTGGACATTTTGCGGTGCTGGAGGAAACAGTTGGTGGAATCATGAAAGAGATTTACCGGCTGCCCAGGGGGGAAAATGTTATTGATCATGACCGACGCGAACTGAGACGGTCACCGGCTTTTGATATGCTAACAAACCTAGTCAGTGTTAGCGTGGAAATCAATGAAGCTAGGGGCCCCCTGATAAGAGGAAAAAACCACTTTGAAAAGATTAGGATGGGATCGGTCAGATGGGAGAAGGCTATTGTTTTGGCCAGGTCTACTGATAAGGTCTCTCCCTTAATCCCCGAACAAAGCGAATCTTCAGAAGAAGTAATTAAACGACTCGCACCTGTGTGTTTGATTGTCCCGAGGAAATGCAAAGAACTGGGACGTGGGGTGATGTCTGTTACAATAGGGTAGCCTAGTAAAGAACACGCATATATAATGAGTGACTAAAGGGCTGATGAACACAGAGGTGTGTATTGGCAATTTAATACGGTTGTCTGAAGCCAGTTTGATAGTGAACCTTGAAAAAAATGAATTCGGCCACACGAGGGTCACTTACCTGGGAATTGTGGTGACACAGGGGCAGCCGGCAGTGATGCAAGCTACAGTGCAGGCTATCGCTGACCTCCCAACCCCGACAGACAAGAGGGCCCTCAGAAGGCTCTTGGGGGTGGTGGGGTACTGCAGGAAGTTTTGCAATAACTCTGCGGTCAATACCCGTCCCCCTCCTACTAAGCCCTTGCGAGAGAAAATTGAGTCGGAATGGGACGACCCTTGTTATTGTGGTCCGGGACAAAACCAAATGAGAGGTTACATTGGTCGCAATTCATCAGTGTTTTTGGCCACTATGAAGTTTGCTGAGTTGGAGCCTGGTCTAAGGGATTATTAATAACACGTGTAAAAGGAACAGAAAATGTGATGACTGTCTGTCAAGGTGTTGACAGCTTCAAACTCGCTGTGTTAGCCAAATAGCTGATAAAGATGTATGTATCAAATAATGTATTCATGTTTGTAATTTTTACCTCCCGGTAAAAATCCTTAAAAGGGGGGAAGTGTGATGAGAATACACATAAAATTAAGATGTTTGCTGGCCTGGGTTAGCATCAGTGACATCAGCAAGTGGTCTGCCACCTGCCCTCAGGGGAAGGAGAGATAAGGAACAATGGAGCAGCGTCTGGAGATGTGCAATGAAGGGACGTGGGAGAGAGAGCTGTCTGGAGCGGCTCCCCCTTTGAACCCTGAACTGTTTGAAGTGATGGACAGGCGATACCCCAGCAGGGGGATAAAAAGAGACTGGTTCGCTAAGGCAGACACACACGCCACCCAAGGTAACGAGACCCTGGAAGCGGTGCGCCTCTCACGAGTGGGTGAGAAGTATCGGACAACGGCCAGGGTGGAAAGATACGATCAGCGGGAACCCGGTGTGTGTCCGCCCTTGCCTGGGTGCCGGGTTCACTGCAGAGGATCGACCGCATCTGGAGGAGGGGTCACAATTGGTGACCTCAGGTGACATCACCAAGGACCCGCCCAAAAGTTGCTTGTGAGCCATCTCGCCGGTCTGTGAGTGAAGCTGTGTCTGAATGATCAGTTGTTCCTGTTCTATCTCTCTCTTCCCCCACGTTGTCCATCCATGGCAACGATTACTACAAACTGAACTACTAAACTGGACTGAACTTTGAGTCACTTTGAAATTTGGTCATTTACCCTAGACAACGATGGAGCTTGATTGATGCTGTTATCTTAATTCTGTGCACATGTGTGGTTAACATTGCTGAACTGTTGCATTTATTATCCTTTCGATTACTGCGTTGCTTGTTTCTTTAATAAAACTTTCTTAGTTCTAGTAATCCAGACTCCAACTGAGTGATCCATTTCTGCTGGTTTGGCAACCCAGTTACGGGGCACGTAACAGTACTGAGAAATCAACTTTTTTTATCTTGAAGAGCTCAGTGATATAACAGCTCTCAAACATCTCAGAGTCATGTGGGGAGTAATGTTAAAATGTATCCATCAGGTTTGCATGCAGTACTTTTGAGTAAAATTGAAATGTATACTTTTTTTGTCAGAGTACTGCATGCACTGAGAAATCAACTTTTTGAACTTGAAGAGCTCTGTGATATAACAGATCTCAAACATCTCAGAATCATATGGGGAGTAATGTTAAGATGTTTCCATCAGGTTTGCATGCAGTACTTCTGAGTAAAATTGAAATGTATGCTTCTTTTTAATGTCAGAGCACTGTACGCACTGAAAAATCAACTTTTTTATCTTGAACAGCTCAGTGAGATAACAATTCTCAATCATTGCAGAATCATATGGGGAGTAATGTTAAGATGTTTGTATTAGGTTTTCATGCAGTACTATTGAGTAAAATTGAAATTCACACTTCTTTTAATGTCAGAGCACTGTATGCACTGAGAAATCAGCTTTTTTATCTTGAACAGCTCAGTGATATCACAGCTCTCAAACATCTCAGAATTATATGGAGGTAATGTAAAGATGTTTCCATCAGGTGTGCATGGAGTACTTTTGAGTAAATTTGAAATACATACTTCTTTTAATGTCAGAGCTCTGTATACACAGAGAAATCAACTTTTTATATATGAAGAGCTCTGTGATATAACAGATCTCAAACATCTCAGAATCATATGGGGAGTAATGTTAAGATCTTTCCGTGAGGTTTGCAGTCGGTATTATTGTGTAAAATTGAAATGTATGCCTCTTTTATTGTCAAAGCACTGTATGCACTGAGAAATCAACTTTTTTAATCTTGAAGAGTTCTGTGATATAACTGCTTTCAAACATCTCAGAGTCATGTGGGGAAAATGTTAAGATGCTTCCATCAGGTTTGCATGCAGTACTTTTGAGCAAAATTGAAATGTATACTTCTTTTAATCTCAGAGCACTGGATGCACTGAGAAATCAACTTTTTGAACATGAAGAGCTCTGTGATATAACAGATCTCAAACATCTCAGAATCATGTGGGGTCTAATGTTAAGATGTTTCCATCAGGTTTGCATGCAGTAATTTTGAGTAAAATTTAAATGTATGCTTCTTTTAATGTCAGAGCACTGTAGGCACTGAGAAATCAACTTTTTTTATATTGAACAGCTCAGTGATATCACAATTCCCAATCATTTCAGAATCATATGGGGAGTAATGTTAAGATGTTTCCATCAGGTTTGCAGTTAGTACTTTTGAGTATAATTGAAAAGTGTACCACTTTTAGTGTCACAGCACTATATGCACTGAGAAATCAACATTTTGATCTTGAAGAGTTCAGTCATATAACAGCTCTCAGACAACTCAGAATCATATGGGGAGTAATGCAAAGATGTTTCCATCAGGTTTGCAGTCAGAAAGTTTGAGTAAAATTAAAAAGTATACCTCTTTTAATGTCAGAGCTTTTATGCACTAAGAAATCAACTTTTTTATCTTGAACCCCTCAGTGATATAACAGCTCTCAAGCATCTCAGAATCATATGGGGAAAAATGTAAAGATGTTTCCATCAGGTTTGCATACAGTACTTTTGAGTAAAATTGAAATGTATACTTCTTTTAATGTCAGAACACTGTATGTACTGAGAAATCAACTTATTTTATCTTGAAGAGTTCAGTGATATAACAGCTCTGAAACATCTCAGAATCATGTGGGGAGTAATGTTAAAATGTATCCATCAGGTTTGCATGCAGTACTTTTGAGTAAAATTGAAATGTATACTTCTTTTCTTGTCAGAGTACTGCATGCACTGAGAAATCAACTTTTTTATCTTGAAGAGCTCAGTGATATAACAGCTCTCAAACAACTCAGAATCATATGGGAAGTAATGCTTACATGTTTCTATCAGGTTTGCAATCAGTACTTTAGAGAAAAATTGAACAGTACACGTCTTTTAATGTCAGAGCACTTTATGCAGTGAGAAATCAACTTTTTTATCTTGAAGAGCTCAGTGTTATAACAGCTTTGAGTCAACTAAGAATCATATGGGAAGTAATGCTAACATGTTTCTATCAGGTTTGCAGTCAGTCCTTTTGAGTAAAGTTGAAAAGTATACCTCTTTTAATGTCAGAGCACTTTATGCACTGAGAAATCAACTTTTTTATCTTGGAGAGCTGAGTGATATAACACCACTCAAACAACTCAGAATCATATGTGGAGTAATACCAAGATGTTTCCATTAGGTTTGCAGTCAGTACTTTTGAGTAAAATTGAAAAGTATACCTCTTTTAATGTCAGAGCACTTTATGCAGTGAGAAATTAAATTTTATCTTATAGAGCTGAGTGATATAACACCTATGAAA